>NC_087208.1:13195259-13207759 GCF_015104395.2 Macrobrachium nipponense | reverse complement strand
CTTCGTTATCTATGCTCTATATCAACGGAGAATAGTGAATTGAGTTACTGAATCTCGATAGCAAAAAATCCTTGCAGAATATGTTGTACAGAAACAAGCTTAAATAAGTTTAAAAACTCATACTGTATTCGGCATTAATGGAAGAAAAATGTAGTAAAAAAATATTACTTTTAAGACTTTATCCATACAAACAGTTAGATACTTTATATTATTATATTCATATTAACACAAACCACACTCTCTCTCTCTCTCTCTCTCTCTCTCTCTCTCTCTCTCTCTCTCTCTCTCTCTCTATATATATATATATATATATATATATATATATATTGCTCTAATAATTACTGCTCTCTCTCTCTCTCTCTTCTCTCTCTCTCTCTCTCTCTCTCATTAAATTTACTTTAGTTCAGAGTAAACAATAGTAGATATTCCTGGGCGCAATATTGATAACAGTTTATCAGTTGCCTGTTATTTCTTTATAACAATTTCAATCAGATTTAAGGTTCATTTATATTGTAAATCAATATCTAATATACACCGTCATCTATTGTGGTAAACGTGTTTCTAATCTGTTGTACGCCATTCGCCTCTAAAGGGAAATAATCCGTCGTAACTGGAGGAGAGAACTGAATAATACATAATCGAACAAAATGGACCATTTGGTTGAAATGTAACGAGCAATTCTCTTCTCTCTTATTGTTCTATTAGTTTTTGATCAATCATTTATACCTTCAGATGATCTACTTCTACGAGTATCATATTTGGATGATCGTTTTTCATTATATTATGTTTATTCCTCATATATAGATATCTATCTTTTTTTTTAACTCGATCTAAAATTAACAGATTTTGTTCTTTTTCTTTTCATATTATGATAAAACATAACCAAAGACAATATGTTCTAACAATAACAGCTATAATAAGATAATTAGATAAATGTAACAGGAGTAAACAAACACATCCTAACCCCAGCCATCCTCAAAATCTATTTATATTCCACGTGGAAACTGTTCTTGAAGACCTCATTCTGGAGATTAATTTTGCCCCGGGACAAACAATCCATCAAACTTCCATCAGCTGAGATTACTGGTCTTATGTACACAGAAAAGGTTTAGGAAAGAGATCTATTGTTTGGGGATCGGTGATGCTGAATTTTTTTCTTTGAAGATGACCTGTTTTATTTCAGAGAATTTTGTCACACTTCATTCTTTCTCTGTTAGTTCTATTTAAATTTAAAATGAGTATTAAATTTTCAGTAGTTTTCTTTTATTGGTTATTGTATTTAAGATTTGGAGATTGAATGACCTGCCCATGAGCAAGGATAGGCTGTTACAATAACACAGAATGTCCTGGAGATCGGCCATATACACATGCACAGCCCCCAAACAATTCTACCCAAGGTAGGACTTGAGAGTACCAGACAGCAGGTAGGCCCATGGGCTCCCCAAAAACAACCCATAGCTCATAGGGCCCGTAAGGAAGCGTTGCCAGTCTAATGTATTAGCCTTTAATTAAGAGGGGTGTGAATCAAGGTTCACCACTCCTGTACAATAAGCAAAACCAACCATAGGAATCAGTCAGAATCTGGCTTTTGTTGTTGTTGTTGTTGCTGCTGTGGAAGAGTCATCTGAGTAAGACACCTGCCACCTCAGTCCGTTTGTTGCAATAAATTAAAGATTGTTTTAGCAATATTTAAGTTTAGTTTCTTCTGCGAAAGATAGATACAAGACTCTCCAGACTGGTGAATCAAATATTTGCAAAGTTTTTAAATATACAATCGTGTAATCAATGGTTACCATAATCAGCTTCCTTTTCAGAGTAATGTGCTATTTTGTTTGTCGTAAGTTTTTAATATTTTGTTTACTTGGTAATTAAAAGTCAGTAGACTACCGTAATGAAGGAATTTCCGATGACCTTTTAAGGACGGACTACATAACTTACCCGAAAAGCACTACAGCCAATCAGTAGACAGCGGGCCTTTCTACTGGGATTTATGTATGACGTCACAGTATCACATCCTAACTGTTGTTATAAATGACATTGTACTTTGTATGTATACTCCGTAGTACCCTTACCTAAGAAAGATGTGCTTGACACCAAAATAAGTTCTCATTTTGAGTTTGTAAATAAACGAATGAAAATTATAATTTTTATGTTTCTTCGAACTTTCCTGGTTTCTCTGAAGAAAACAACAGTGACCAGTAAAGTGTTTAACACTGAAATAATATTGCACAAGAAGTGCCAATAAAAGAGAAATTGGAAAAGAAAAGAAAAGTTTTTTTGTTTACTAAACGCAAGCAGTCAGCAAGTCAAAAAGAAAGCTACATTAAATAGGAAATTTATGCCACAAAATTATTAGGGCTTTTTTCATTACATCGAACTGGTATTCCGTTCACCAAGAAATTAATTTTCTCTCTGAATAACTTATGAATAACTGCTTCCCGCAAAGCTTATTTTTTAAACAACTTCGCATATTTCTTAACAAACAATTCACTGACGTCACGAAACCTCCAACAGAACTAAATTTAAACGTTTACGCTTAATTTCCCTCTATACACAATGATTCTTTTATAAAAAGTTTTTTACAAATTATCCACAATCATTATAGTGCGATCCATTTAAAATTAATTCGCAAAAGCCCGTTAACAATTGGTTCTTTTTTTAACCATAAAGATCGATTAAGATATCCTCTAACGTGGCGCATACGTATACTTACCCTAAGTGTAACTCTGGGACATATGTCGGATCCACGAGAAGGTTACTGAGGGTCAGAATCGACTCCCATCGGGGAATTAGTTTTCGTATTGGTTGTAGGCTCTCCAATCCAGAACATTATAATATCAGAACTTATTCCAAAGACTGCCACTATATATTTCGCAAATGTAAGTTCTTTTGTCAATAACTATTTGATAAGGGTGGGCGTGAGTCCACCGAAATATTCTCCTTAGCTTTAAACAAGACTGTTTTAGTGGACCTTTTATACTTGGAACGTAGCCTGTTTTAACAGAAGAATGTATTTACACACACACAGTTGAAGCTGATGAAACTAATTGTAAGTTTAATGGCGTCAATTCCTATGATCTATGATTTAATCTGGTAAGATAACTTACTTTCGAAGATCTTTATTAGTGATACGTGAGATTGAATCTAATGTTTCATTTAATTGTTTTGTGCTTTTGAAACAACAGAAACTTCATAAATTTGAACAAAATAAAATTTGGAAATTCACTGAGAACCAAAGAACATCTTATCTTAAAGAAAAAATCATTCTATATATACGAATATATATATTATATATTATATATATTTATTATTTATATATATATATAATATATACTATTATAATATATGATATATATATGTGTGTATATATATATATATATATTATATATTTATATATATATATATATATATATATTATATATATATATATATATATATATATATATAAATAGATAGATATGTAAACATATATATATATATATATATATATATATATATATATATATATATATATATACTATATATATATATATATATATATATATATATATATATATATATATATATATATATATATATACTTCTAGGGCACAATTTTTCACGGATACAACATTCATTGAATAGAATGGCTTTTCTCACTGTTAACCAGCTTTTTTGAAATTGCTCATATTTTCTAATTATTTTCTTTACTTTATTGTCAGGTTACTAATGGACACATAATGGGGCGTTCTTCCATTTCAAGCGTACTGATACAAATATGAGCCTACATGCGTTTTGTGACGTCATGAGGACGGAAAGGTAGTACAATTGCCAGATACCTAGTTTTAAGTATTTACAAAAGACTATAGTGAAACATAAAATAAGACAAATAATAAATATGTTAACAACAGAAATTATATAAAAAAGTTGAAAGTAAGTTATTATATACACTTATACATAAATATATATTAATTATGTATATGTTTAATTCACTGAAAGTCAGTGTGCGCTCCTGTCCGCGTGTGGGGGTTTTGTTCCACACGGTTGAAGGACTGCCTCCTACACGAGGGCAAGGGAACGGTCTGCCTCACGTTGGATGTTAAGGCTGGGAGGGACGTTGCCTTGCGATGCTGACTGCTTCTGATATCAATAAACGATTGTAGTTGCCTTCCTTGTGTATTATTTTGGTGTTTGTGAGAAGTTCTTGTAATGATGGTTTTTTATTGTGGGTATCCACAAAGTGCTGATGAATATATATATATATATATATATATATATATATATATATATATATATATATATATATATATATATATATATATATATATATATATATATATTATATATATATATGTATATATCTATAAATATATATATATATATATATATGTATATATATATATATAGATATATATATATATATATATATATATATATATATATATATATATATATATATATATATATATATATATATATATATATATATATATATATATATATATATATATATATATATATATATATATATATATATATATATATATATATATAATATATACCTTCGGAGAACTTTCTTAGTGAGATATATATATATATATATATATTATATATATATATATATATATATATATATATATATATATATATATATATATATTATATATATATATATATATATATATATATATATATATATATATATATATATATATCTCACTAAGAAAGTTCTCCGAAGGTAAGTTATTCTACAAGATTAAATCATAGATCATACGAATGACATGAAACTCTTCGAATTCAGTTTCATCACTTCTAACCAAACAAACAATCGAATTTTTACTGATGATGAAAAAATGCTCAGATATTTCGAATGCCAGATTAACTAGGTATACAGACTTATTATAAATGAATAACATCCTCTAGGAGCACAAGAATGTGATATACACTACCAAAGCATTCAAAAGAGAATATTATGTTCGACAGTGAATATGAAAGCTGAAAATAGAAAAAGCTTTGATCCTTCGAATACTGCATACTCTGTTGACATTAATTTCAGAGTACTTTTTGTAGTTCTATTCAAAGTGAATGGTTATCCATGCGGTAATTCTGAAAAAAAGTAAACAATAAGAGATTTAGTAAGAGGGTAGATTAGGCTAAGTAAAAATATCCATAAGCGCGAAACCCAGGTCAACGACGAAAGCCTGTTAGAATTCCCGCAAAAAACAACAATCAAGTAATGATAATAAAATAATAGAGATACTAATATGCTGCTAACAGAACAAATTTAAAGAGTTTTAGCGAATGTTTCATGCCAATTCAGCAACACTCCAGAGGAAATGAAAAAAGAATGCAATCCATGTTCTTGAGTGATATTAATTACCTGTAATACTTCGCTCTCATTTTGGCTTTTCGACTCTCACACCAGACCCTTTCGTTCCTTCTTGCCTTGTGCTATTTCTCTCTAGATCTCGGAAACAAGCTAAGACAGAGTTCAGGCTCTTCAGGAAGTTGTTTCTCCTTAGTGTGTCTTCCGGGTCAACCAATAGGTATTCCTCGACTGTCGGGTAAAAAGGAAATGAAAATGCGTCATCTTCACCGACGATTGCTCGATGAACTTCGTATTGAGCAGGCGCACATTATAAGCGCCGCTTACAGTATGCTTTTGATGATTTTATTGAAGAGAAACAATTTCTTTGCCTTGGTCAGAGAGGAAACATAAACATTAAGGATGAATTGTTAGTGCAAGTGATGTTCACTCCAGCACGATTCGTCTTCGTATCAAGAAAGTAAATATTTCTAACCCTTTGGTTTTGAATTGCTTTCATTGCAATAAGATTTCTGAAGTAAGGGACTCGAGATTTCCTTCTTCGATAAAACCTTTGAGGCAATACCGCAACTACAGATAGCAGAGATATGACATGCGATGAAAGACGAAAGAAAATCGGAGAAAAGGGAGGTGAACCGAATTATGACCGAGCACAAACTAGCAGTATTGTATTATGAATGGCATATGGAATTTTAATAAGACTGATGTTAGCTGATGATATAGTATTCACTGGAAATTGACTAGAAATGGGGAATAAACTACTAAAGAAATAAATGAAGAGATAAAATTGAAGATATTGGTAAAGGGAAAAATTTGAAAGTAATCTGAGAAAGATTAACTTAGGATGGGATAATTTTATCTAGAAGGATAAAGCAACAAAAGCTGACATGAATGTTGGAAGAATGGGAGCAAAGTTTTCGCAGGATGGAAGAGGAAACAACACTTGAAAATGAGAAATGTATTATGATTTCTGGATAAGATTATAAAAACTGCTTTTGGTGAAACTAAAGACCATGGAAGTGTAGAGCTGATGAAGAATATGAATGAAAGAAAGTATTTTATTGATTTTGAAACAAATCGTTTAAGCAATATCAGTAGTGTAAGAATAGATGAAAGGGTAAAAAGGTAAAGATACAAAAAAGTGAAGAAAGAGCAGAAAAAATTGAAGAGATTGATTGGTATATCTTTAAATGGTTTAGGCATGTGAGGAGAATGGAAAACCATACGTTTGGTGAAATGAGTGTAATTTTTTTTCAAAATATAATGGGAGGAGAGGATGGACCCATAAATTACTGGATAAATGAGACAGTCGTATACTGGGATACTTTGAACTTAAGCAGGGAGTGAGAAAAGTTTGAGCAAGATAGAGCTGAATTACATAGAGCGAGTATAAGAGTATGTGTAACGAAAACTGGCTAATGTTGAGGAAGTTGAAGGGTGGGTGTTTTGGGAAGTTGTAGCGACCATTACTTTCTTTTTCTCTGGGATCACAGACACACACACACACACACACACACACACATATATATATATATATATATATATATATATATATATATATATATATACTATACTATATATATATATATATATATATATTATATATATATATATATATATCAAGGTACTGGTCAGAGGAACAAACAGACATATATATTAAAATAAGTGGGGGTTGATAACCTTAGCCCTTCCTGTTTTAGAGACGGTGCAAAAACACTGCATTCCACGGAAATGCTGAGATAAAAACAAATAGAAAACACGCCGTGTGCATAAACGAGATCGTGAGTACTTTTCAGAGGCATGAGATAACCACAGGAAAGGTTACCGAGTACATGGGAACAGACTAGCGTGCATGCGCTTGTGTTAAAAGTTTTGCATGCGGTATACGTAACGTCTGTTAGTGGGCGTGCATACGAACGACGGATGGAACAGTAAGTGAGATATAATCTCTAGTATGAGAATTAAAGGGTTATTACCTGATATTGATTGTGTGTGTTTGTGTGTGTGTGTGTGTGTGTGTGGAACACGCCACAGAAGAGGCGTTTGGAGGTGTGTTGTAAGGTAAAGTGAAAACTTTTGGAAAGTTATACACTTTTCTAGTGACATTAAGTTCAGCTTCTAAAGAGGGGTAGTGAAGTGCGGCACAATTTATTGACGAACTTGAACATTTCATTTTTTGATAATTATCTTCTTATTTTCAGATGGATTTGAAGTCACCATAGAGAAAAATGGGATTTCTATAGCCTTGTATTGACCTTTTGATAGACTATGAATTTATGGACAGAAAGAGATATTAGGGGGTACTTACTTAAATATGATTTTAGGAATCATATGATTGTTTGACGTTTTTTGAGATATTCTGAACTCATGTTAATCCATTTTCATGTTAGCTATTTTTGGGAAATAAAAAGTATATTTTTGCAATAGCGGGAGTTTGAATTTGCCTAGAGTTTGATATTTGATTTACAGCTAGCTACATAGGTAACACTTGAAAGGAACAATGGAAGGTAGGTTACGTTTCCCAGTTAGGAATTCTCTCCAATTATTTAAACGAGGGTCATTTTTACCCTCGAAAGATATATATATATATATATATATATATATATATATATATATATATATATATATATGTATGTATGTATGTATATATATATATATATGTGTGTGTGTGTGTGTGTGTGTGTGTGTGTGTGTGTGTGTGTGTGTGTACATATAAGGATTATTTAGGTTAACAGAGCCAAGACCCGGCTAATAAGGGCAAAATCCGGGAAAGTAAAAGTCAATACCCATCATAACTATAAACATGGGATATGCCCTATAGGTAACAGCCTCACACATTAAACGGAAAGCTTTATGCATAAGGCTATTATCTACAAACCCCTGTGCAAATATATTTTGAAAAAGAGGAATCAGAGCCCTTCTCTCTTTCATAAACAATACAATTCCGTATATGGTAGCCAAACAGTGTTTACTCGCAGCTTACTTTGGTTTTATCATCATTAATTGTATTTTTGTTGTTAGAGTAACTTTCTATCAATATTGACAAATTGCATTACCATACATGACATACAAATGTTTATGCTGTGCATTATTTGCCTAGGTTGAATGCTACACTTATAGTATCCTTTTGCATAAGTCAAATAGACTATTACAGCTTTATTTAGGATAAAGGTAATTGTAATGAAACTGAAGTTATACTTACTAAATTCATTTATACTGTTTTATTATTATATTATATGATCATCGTAACATAAATCTGATCATTCGCTACTTGCATTTAAGCAAGCTAGGAGAATCATATATTATTTGGTAAAAACAAATGTTGATTCCGGGAATTTTGATTCCGGTAATTTCATTCCCGGAATTTTAATTCCCGGTATGTTTGTTCCCAGTATTGTTCATTCCCGGAAGTTTGATTCCGAAGTGCTAATTACCATACAACTCCCAGCAAACTTTCAGTTCTTCTACCAATGACTTTTTTTTAATATAAATAGTCTATTTGCTTATTTTTCCCAAATAGTAATAAAATATTGGTATATTAAAAATTAAAGTGAAAAAAATTTCTTTATTGACAATTAAAAGGTAAAATTTTGTATCAAAACAATAGTTAATAAAAGCATTGCAAGACAAGGGGAAATACTAGTTTTAATAATGCAATATCCTTGCAACTGCTTTTAAGAAGTTTAATTCATTTTTTTTCTGTGAATCATACCGCAAAACTATATTTTTCAATCGCTCGTTTAAGTTCGTGTACTTTCGCTTATTTGGAATATCATGACCAGCTTCAAATTGAGTTTTTTTTTAATTGGGCAAGGTTCTCTCCTTTTTTCAATGCTGAAATAACTTTCCAGATGGTCTTGCAAAGTTCTCTCACTTAAATTCCATATATCAATAGGATATAAAGGTGATATTCGCCTTCGTCGATTACCTCTGCCCCTTTCACACCCAATATAACACGCTTCAAAATATGACACCAGTTGTTGCAGGATGTCTTCGTCGTCTGCAATTTCGTCAAATCCATCTACCACATCATCTAGTGGAGTAGGGAAAGAGCTGAAAAACACCTGACTTTTACACTGAAGTCGTCATCTCTGTGATCTCTTTTCCTTATAACCCAAATCATGTCTTGGCGGTAAATGCTTTGCGATAAGTGGAAAAGGCATGCTGAAATGCTTAAATTAATTTTGGAAATACTTTACGCACAAGGTTCATATGCGCTTTTTCAAAATCCATCATGTATGCCTGGGGATTTATATTGGGACATAATTCACAAAGTTTTACAAAAAGTCGCTCGTATGTTTCTTCCTTTTTTGTCTGGGAGGAGGGCAAATAACCTTGGTACACTGAAGTTCTGTATTTGAATATGTAGAGTAAATAACTGAAAAATATATTCTAGGTTACACACTTAAAAGTTCCATCCCCAGCTAAATGTTGCATACCTCAAATCATCAAGTCCCTTATTTGTTGCAAAAATTAGTATTCTGTTTTCATCTGTTTCACCCTATCAAATTGTAGAAAGACTTCACCACTTTCCAATAACTAAAATCTTCGAGAATTATGAATCCAGTCCTACGTAATGGAAGTGCGGGAACGACTTCATTGATTTGACGCCATTTCCGGATGCTTCGACTTAAACTTTCGACCTAAGGTAGTTAGGCCCTTTCATTTTCTCCTAATGATGCACTGGTTGCTGCAATAAGTGAACGAGAAGTTTCTTGGCTTGAAAGAGCGGTAAACCTCAATTTGGTTAAAGCCTGAGGAACTTTTGGCTTTGTTTCACATGAAGTGTGATGATGTTCACCAATACGAATCAGCACCTTGTAGTCATTTTCTTCTGTGGAAGTATGCAGGCGGGCCCTGCAGCTCTTTACATCACACCAATCCAAAAATTTTAGATCCATCAGCATTCGTTCTATGTTTTTTCGTAAGTGTAATTCAAGTCGTCAACTAGTTTCTTTTTTCCACGGGTGCTTTCAATGGTACGAGGCATGATTAAAGACAGGAATTTAGAAAAAGCTTTCTACAGAAGGAAATGCCTTGACACTTATTATCGGATGCTTTTTTGTTGGTAAATGGAAGTGTACTTGTTGTAATAACTATTGCCCTATTCTATTTTGTTAAGAACTCTTAGAAGTAATTGTTAGTAAATAGACTATTGTCATGATTACTTTGGAAGTACTTGTTAGTAAATAGACTGTGGCTCTATTACTTTTGTTTAAGAACTCTTAGAAGTAATTGTTTCTAAATAGACTATTGTCATGTTTACTTTGGTTTAAAAGCACTCTTTAGGTATGGTCAGTCGGGAGTCAAATCGCCGGGAATCAACAATACCAGGTATCAAATTACCGGGAATCAAAATTCCGGTAATGAAATTACCGGAATCAAAATTCCTGTCACCGATACTATATATCATCTCAAATATAATGTTCACATTCACAGTCGAATAGTACATAAAATATTTGTACACTAATAAGAAATTTGGTTGTAAATTTTTTCATAGATGTTGACAACACACTGAGCTATTTATATCTCGTCTTCCCTTCCATTAACCGAATGGTAGGAATGTGCTCTTCTGTATAATGCCCGACGAACAGATTGGCGATTCAAGGCCGCACATGTCATAATGGCTAGTTTTGGCGATCATCATCAGTCGTGGTCCTTGTGCCGAAAAAAAATTGTCAGCTGCTCGGTCACGCATTTCCGATTCAAGGCAGCGCACGTTGTAACTGCTGAATTACGACGCCATTTACGATGCAATTACGATCAAATAGCCATGAAATCGTAACCGTGTCACCAAGTTTGGCGACGTGTACAAGCGATGGCAGATGTTTTAAATTAATAATGCATGCTACAATTGTGAGTTACGATCTGTGCAATCTAATTATGACTAATGGCGATGCCATTGCATTAGTCGCAAACTCCATGTATCACTTTTGTGTCTTGTGCAATGACGCATGTGTTGGATGGTGTTGTCATCCGCCGTCACTTGGCGCACATTACCTAACTGGTGACAAGGTTACGATTCATGGTGATTGGTCATAATTGCATCGTAATGCTGATGTAATGAATAAATTTTCGTCCGTCCACAACGTGCACAAGGTAGGGGATATCAAAAGTGTTTCTGTATCATTTGGCTTATTTCATTGAGAATTGTGTTCTCTCTTTCTATTAGTCTGTCTCTTTGCATGTTTGATTATCTCATTACGAGTTACAGTACAGTGATGTAACATCCTTTAATATTCTGTGGAAAAAGCATAAAAAACATAAAAAAGCAAACACTCTAATGAAGTCAAACATCTGTCTACACTTTCCATCTATCATGCACAGCTGTCCCCAACCCCATCCCAGCCCCTCCCTGGAGAAACGTCTTCCCTGGTAACAACCTTCCAAAATAATTCATTCTCTGGGTGAGTCTTCCTGTAAACAGCCTTACTACCACTCCCCTCACGTGGCACCCATATGTCCGACCTCCCACTCCCAATCTTGGAAACTTTTCTTGACTTCCCACAACTCCAAACCCTTTCTCAGTCTCTTTATGAGTGGAAACCGTTACCAATAGTTCTCTAGGCTAAACATTTTTACATAAATATCTTTGACCATTGGGGTTAGGTTGTCTCTGAATAATAATAGCTCATAATGAGAATCTACTGCTCTTTTTGGTTCTACCAGGTGCAATTGTAATAGCCACAATGGCCTCTTAACTTCTCGAATTCTTCTCACTCTTTCGCTAAACTTGTCATTGAATAGCCTCAGATCCAAAAAGAAGAGCACAAAGCAAGTCTAAAGTTTTTAACAGGATTCAAACCCGCATCCGGAGTATCAGAACCAGGTCACATTACTGGCCTGTGAGGCTGCTGTCCTAGGCCTTTTTCCTCAGCAGGGTTGAACTGTGGTCTGTCGATGGCACAGGTTTTTTTTTTTATTAAAAACGTTTTTTTGTGATCAAAGCTTTTCCATCTTTATGTTTCCTTTCTGTAAGTTTGCATATTGCTTAAAGTTTTAAACTCAAGACGAGTAGATTCATTAAATACTTCCCACTCCTTATGCAGTCGTTAAGACAATTCTCATGCACATCAGTGAAGTTTTTTTGTTACAATTTCTTATTGTGGGGTACTCTCTCCTTTGTTACTGATTATTGATTGGCTACATGGTGAACATATGGACTGAAAAGTACTATCCCTTTCTGTGGCCCTTT
>NC_087208.1:13175259-13185259 GCF_015104395.2 Macrobrachium nipponense | reverse complement strand
GTGGCTTGCCTCTGGGGTATTACATGGGAGGGTACTGCTATTGCTATTGGTATACCTAGGGGGTCCTCAGACACTGTTCAAGGGGGGGTGTTCCATCACTTGACTGGGGGGTGTTTCAATGCCCGGTGGTGGGTGAAACTTTTTTTCTCAGTGGGGGTGAACTCCTTCCTTTTTTTTTTCTTTGTCAGGGTGTTGAGAGACAAAGCCCTTGAAAATGATTTTCCAATGCCAAGACATCAGCTGATTTATTAGTTGATGAAGTGAAATGCCCGTAGGGTTTTTTTTAGAAAAGAGATTTTCTTTCTCTTGAAGGAAGAGAAAAGAGAATTGAAATGCATGGTATGGGTGTAAGTTTTCCTTTTGCTTTGGAAGACACAAATATAATGGGGACACAGAGATTATTATTTTTTTATTGTGTTGGAGAGATTACTATAAAGTGATGTTAAGTAATGGTGAGTGATGACTGATGATGCTGATGATTGGTGTTGCATCTGGTGTTGATTGGTGCTGGTTGGTATCATGGGGTTTGGCAATACTGGTGTATGCTGTTTGAATTGCACCCTTACTTGAGATCTTTGCAGGAGAATTATTATTATTATTAATAATTCTTGTTGTATGAGATATTTTATGGGAGGGTTATTTAAGTATAATTATCGTTACGGGGGACTTGTTTTACGAGAGATTTGAGATATTTCATGGGAGATTATTTTATAATTATTACAGATAATTATATCATGGAAAATTATTACAATGAATTATTGGGAGAAATCTTGTGGTTAATTATTTGTCGAATTTTCATAACTTTAGAGAATATTTCAGTCATTCATGAGTGATCAGTTTGGCTGAATCTTGATGAATCTGGCTGAGTTTTGGTGAATTGTGTTGAATCTTGCTGAACTTTTGGTGAATCTTGTGCTAAATTTTTGGTGAAAGGACAAACATTAACATTGGTGATGTTTTATTTTATACTAATACTAGTGATTTTGATGATAGCAATTTTGGTGATTTTGCTGATAGTGATATTTCTGATTACTGTTTTTTTTTTTTTTTTATTTACTAATGCGTGGGTGCTGTAATGCTATCAAGGGTGGTGAAATCTTTTTTGAATTTGGGAGGAACCAACAACACATTATTTTCTTTGTGTTTTCCTGTTTTTATGAGTTCAGCAGATAATTACTTGACATACGTGAGTTACGGGGGATAGTTAACAATGCCGTTGATTTTTTTTTCTCTCTTTTTGGAAGTTAGCCATCGCTGACACAAGTTTTTTTTTATCAAGGGTGAATTTGAATTTATTTTTTCTCTCCAGTTGGTGTGAATATTTTTTTTAATGTCTCAGTTCGTGACTTAGAGTCGTTATTCGGGAACGTGTTTGTGTTTTCAGTTATTTGATGCTGCAGTGAGATATATAGGAGAATTTTTGCATTTTTTTTAATGCATACGTAATGGCACTCATTTTTTCTTTGGATATTTGTGTTCCAGAAATTGTGAGTTTCTTGCACAATACATTTGTTGTATTTGTGACAACTTTGCCAGAGATAGGAAACTTGGCTAAGTTTCTAGTGGCTTATGTCGTAGTGCATACGGAGAAGTCTTGGCTTAGACACTTTGAATTTGGAGTTTTGTTATAATGAGTTGTGGCACATTGGTGATTTTTTCTAGAATTTCCTAGACAGTTTTATTTGTTGAGTTTTTGCCCTTTTTCAGCAGTTATGCTAAACGCAGAGAGTTTATAGTTTTTGACTATAAACATTGAGTTATTCCATGGAGAATTGGAGATATATTATTTTGGAGATACAATTGGAGGTACATAATTTTGGAGTTATTTTATCACCAGAGTGGTTTTATTATTAATATGGTGGAATATATATATGGAGGTGGAATTGATTTTTGGCGGGTGACCCTTTTTTGTGGTTATGGAGTTTTTTTGAGCCAAGAGAAGATTTCTGTGGTTCTTTCTTTTTGGTTTTGTGACTATTTAGAGGCGAGTGGCATTACTACATTACGAGTCCTATGGAGATGTTGTGCACTTTTTATGTTCACAAGTGTATTATTTTTGGAGGCATATAATTGCTGCATTACGAGTTTATCGTAGTTTTTATCCCGGATAGGTGATAATTTTTTTTTATAATTGGGCAGTGGCATGTGAGAGAAATGTCTTTGAGACAAATTTTTGAACACATTAGTCATATCCTGGAGTTAATTCTGTGAAATGTGCTTACTTCGTGTCAATATAGACCTTTTTCTATAGAATCATGAGTTTCCGAACTTGCGAGTCTGACTAGACATTTTTTTGTGCCGCAGTTTGAGCACACGTCTGCAGGTGGATTTTTCTGCTGACAAGCGCTGTTCTGGTTCCTTCTCCTTTAGTGGTGATTGCTCAGAGTTTTGCAATATCTGGAAATGTTGACAATAGCATTTCACGAAAGCGCATGTGTGAGTTTGCTTTCTGGCCGTGTCGGTCGATAAAAGTTGCGATGTCGAGAAATTCCGTAGCTATACATGGGGCATTTCTTGGGAAAAAATGTGGGGGTTATGCATATTATGTTTTGTGATTGGGAAGTTTAATTGTGATTATCTTTTTTTTTTTTTTTTTCTTCCTTTTCCGTATGAGAGAGGTAATTGGTGATTGAGCTTAAATAGCATTTCTTTTTGCATGGGAGATGTAATTTATCTGGGTTGAGATTTATATAAATGGGGGTTTGACATTAAGTCTCATTGTAATTAATTATATGAGCAGTAAAGGGGTTTTTGCTATTAAAACATTGGAGATTTTTGCTGATTTTGTGAGTTGCTGTAATATCAGAGCTCGAGAGAACATTTTTGGGTCTGGGCTTGTTACGTGATTTTTTTTTTCTTGGGTTCACTCTCTTTTTTTTTTTTTTTTTTTTTACCTATGAGAACATTCGAGTTTGGAATGTGAGTGCAGAAGTCCGTGGAGTTGCTGTGAGTTTTTGGATTGTGTGTGCTGATGTGTGAGTTTGGAGAATTAAGTTAGAGAACTTGATATTTTTTTTCTTTTGCGAGTTGTGATAATGACTTTTGATTTGGTAGTCATATTGAATGGAGTTAATTGGGAGATGCTCAGTTAGCATTTCTGACGTTTTGAGGTCATTGTTTGATAGAAGTAGTATGTCTGGGGTTAATTCTTTTTTGATTGACCGATGACTTGACTGACATACTAACACACCAAAAGGTCGTTTCCCGACGCTAGCAAGACGTCCACCAGCCGTGCAGAGATGTTGCTGCCGTTTATCCAGGGTGATTACGAGAGTTTCTACAGAGTTCTACAGCAGTTTTTTGTCTACAAGGAGGGAGACCGTTCGCCTTCCTACAGCCTGCTACAGTTTGAGCAGCCAGTTGCAGACGAAGAGGGATATTCAAGAATCCAAGATGAGAGAGAATTCTAGTGTTATTGGAGATGAAGCGTGATAGACTTTACTTTATAATGCCAGAGACGTGCAGTTATTACTTATATTTTATTTTGAGCCGTCCAATGTTTCTTATATGTATAAGCTCTTTTGTTTGACCATTTGCTAGGCGGGAGCTAGCAATTTAGCATGGCCAAGCTTCTGTGAGTCCTAGGGGTTGTAATTAATAATATATTTAATATGTTCGTTGTGACCTTGTTGGAATGTGGAGAACAGAGCCGAAGCAACGACCCGAGAAGAGCTGATAAATGATTTCTGGGTGTTGTGATTCAAAAAGTGCATAGTTAAACGGGTCAACGTTCATCCTGTAGTTATGTGAGTTCATGGGTCTTTTCAAAGTGGTTTTGAGAAACTGGTTGTAGCCAGTAACAAGGGGCTTTAAAGAAGTGTGCATTCATATGTACGTGTGCGCCTCTTCCTTTGATAATGGTATCTTTAGCCAAGTCTATGGGAAGACTTGCATAGAGATCCGTGGGAGAAAGGCAAGATGCCGGGAGAGCTCTGCGACAGTTTATCTATACTAAGTGCGTAATATTCTGAGTTGGCAATGGGTGAGTGTTGAATTACTTTAGCCAAAAGGAATGGCTTGTTACACATTATAAGAATGTTTAATCTTTAACTTTGTCTTTAAACTTATGTGTGCTAACAAGTGTGTTTCTCGTGTCTTTGAAACAGTCGGTTCTGGCAAGGGGGGACCGAGAGTCCTAGGGGGACAGAGAGAATAGACAATTGGTGTGACAAATTACTGTTTTAGACATTTTAATGATGGGGGGGTAACTGAGTTAAGTTAGTCAGTGAGACTTGGATTATTATCTTTCCATTGTTAAATAAATAGTTATTTTTTATATAACTTTGTCTCTCATTTTGATTACCTGACAGAATGGAGAGAAAGAGGTGGAGAGAGAGAGAGATTGTGAGAGAGAGAGAGGAGTTGCCGAGAGAGAGAGGGAGAGAGAGAGAGGTCGCGAGCCGTTGGTCGCTTGGAGAGAGAGAGAGAGAGAGAGATTGTGTCGGTTTGCTTGACGCTCGGGGTTCCACGTTTACCAAATAAAAACGAGATTAATATCCCGTTAACATATGCATCCAATTTGCTCTACTCTTATCCATATCAATCGAATAATTTGGTTTTTCCCTCTTCTCTGAAATTTAAAAAGGACCTTCAAACTTATAAGATAAAGAGGACCTTCTTTCTGGACTAGTACTAAAACTTTAGCTCCCACACAGAAACTTATCTCTTTTGCTCTGAGATCATGTTTCCGTTTATTCTCCCCTTGACTTTCACTCTGTATAGTAAGAGGCAGAGCAAACTTAGAAAAATAATCTAACAATCGTTTAACTACGGTCCTTGCATTACAGCTTCTTATGGGTATCGCCTCTGGATAGCGGGTTAGTCTATCAATGATTGTTAACAGATATATACTCCCTCCCTTACTTCTAGGCAACGGTCCAACCATATCAATAACTACATTCTCAAAAGGTTCGTCTACTGAAGCAATATTACACAGTGGAGCTCTGGGAATTACTTGCTTCGGTTTCCCAGCAATTTGGCATTCATGACAGCTTAAAACATACTTCATCACGTCACTCCTCATCTTAGGCCAAAAGTACGCCCTACTAATACACCTGAAAGTTTTATTTACTCCCAAATGTCCTTTCTCATCATGTGCTAACTTCAAAACTAGTTCACGAAGCTTCCTAGGAACCACTAATTGTCCAGTGATTTCCTCTTTACTACTTTCCTCTTTACTACCTGACTTAGGCTGAACATAATGACACAAAACTTCATCTTTCAAAGAAAACGTTTCCTTACACACATTATCGAGATCATCATCCAGTTCACACTAAAAAATTCGGGTTAGTGTCTCATCCTCTCTGAAACTTGACTAGCTCATCCTTATTCAAGAGGTTAGTGCCTAATTCATCACTGTAACTATTACTTGATTCCACAACATCGGCTACGTTACTCTCAACAGCTACACCTCCCCCTTGGCTATCACTGTCAGCACCGATAGAGTCAGGTTTCACAGCCACACTCACGCCAAGAGCAACCTCACCACCTCTATCACACTCGTTGGAATCCATGAACTCAGTCCTATTCGAATCCACGAACTCACACTCGTTCGAATCCACGGACAAATTATGACCGTAGTCTATGTCTGTATCTAAACCTGACCTAGTTACTATCATTTCAGGCACTGGAATCTCACTCACAACAGGATTCACATTCTTGGATAAAGTTAAGTCATTACCGATAATAATGTCAACGCCATCAATGGGCAAACTGTCAACAACTGCTAGTTTCACTTTTCCTGACACTACCTGACTTTCTAAATTCAACTTCAACAAAGGACAAAGAACACAAGTGTTAGGAAATCCACGTAACATGACTTTTTCTTCCATATTGATTTCTGCCCTGTCTGGCACACTCTCTTTCCTAATCAGTGAGACAGCAGCTCCTATGTCTAGAAGCAAGACTACTTCTCTCGAATCTACTCCTCCAAGAGAGGAAACTACACCTTCTGACAGAAATTCACCAAAAAATTTTCCTAGTTTCTCTCATCACATCATCCCTACTTGACGAAAGGTTAACTAGAGACACTGTTTTCTTACCATCCTTCCTGTCTACTGCACAGTTTCTCACTAAATGCCCTTTCCCATTACATCGGAAACAAGTTAACTCTGAGCCACTAAATACCACTTTTTTCTTACAAACCTTAGACGTATGACCTGTTTTCCGCATGTATAACAGAATAGTCACTTTTACTCGCATTGTTATTTCTAGAACTGAAACCTTTACTGCTTTGTACTCTACCAGACGAAGGATCATTTCGCTTCTTACTGACACCTAAGTTATAGCCTAAGTCAAACTATATTCGTCTGCTAACCTAGTTGCTCCTGCAAAAGATACTTCTCGCCTATCTTCTATATAAAGCTTAATCTCAGGGGATACGTTATCTTTGAAGTTTTCTAACAACACTATTTTCTTCAAGCCATCAAAATCCTCAACTTTAGCGAAAGTTAACCAATCAAAAAACAGCCTTTCTATCTTCTTACCATATTCTACATATGTAATATTCTCATCCTTTCTCAAACTTCTGAATTTCTTAAGGTACACGCTACGAACAGTTTCTTTCACAATATCATAATCATCACATTCCTCCTTAGACATGCAACTATATACAGTAAGCACCCTACCACTCAAAACTGACTGCAAATATATAGCCCACATTTCTTTACGAGAACCTACTCTTTCCATTAACTTCTCAAAACACATGAAATATTTTGTTACATCTTCCTCATCAAACTTTGGTACTAATTTCAGCACTGCAGTTATACCTAACCTATCAGCTTCATTTTCGTTCTTGCCTGTCTGACTGTTACGAGTACTTTGCCTTAACCTAGCGATTTCCAACTCATGCATACGTTCTTTCTCTCTTTCTTCCTGTTCATGCATACGTTCTTTCTCTCTTTCTTCCTGTTCATGCATATGTTCTTTCTCTCTCTTGCTGCATTTTCATTACTTCTCTCTCTTGCTGCATTTTCATTGCTTCTCTCTCTTTCTCTCTCAGCTGCTCTTTCCTCTCTCTCAGCTGCTCTTTCGTCTCTCTCATACCTTTTTCTTTCTTTCTTTTCAACATACTCACAGAGACCATTCCCCTCTAGACCTAGAAGCTTGCCCGACTCAATAAACTCTTTCGCCATCTCACTCATTCTGATTCTTTCTATATTTTCCTTGTTTCAAATTGTTACAGTGATGAATAGCCTAGGAAAGTCGCCACTATGTTACGAACACCGAGAGATCCGCTACAGGTTTGGTATTATAATAAACAAAAAGAATTCAACACCAACAGTTGAAACTGGGGATACGAACATAGAAAGATACACAAACAGAACAAAGGTTTGTTTACAAGCTTACTAACAAAGACAAATGCAGAATGGTTTCTCCTATTTACATAACAAAAGTAAAATCTTACACTGCATGAACTGGGGAAACAGTGAGGTAATGAAAATACTTGCTGGCAAGCTTTGCAGCTATTGGAAATCAATCCTCGAAGCGACGGCTTCACAAAGGAGAACTATAACCTCAGACATCTTCTTGACACCGTACTGCAGAAGACAAAGTCTATTCTTGATACCCGAAGGGCAGGTTACTCCTCAAAACCAACTTGTTGGATGTTTCTTCTCTGAAGGCTTGCTCAACGTCAGAATATCTCCCATTCCGGCTACGGACGACTTAACTTCTGTCTCTCTTTCTCTCACTGTGGACGACTTGACTCGACTCAGACCACTTTCTCAAGCGCCTTCTACTCTTATCCCTCGTCTGTTCCTTCTTCTCTTGTCTCTCTCTGATGATCTCTCACTGATGATCTCTGTTGCTCTCTGCTGGTCTCTCGCTGACGATCTGATCTCTTCTACTTTGTCAGTCATATATATACGGCAATTTAGGGGCAGGGCCTACCAGCGAACGTCACAGGGTCCCGAGATAACAAGAATGTCTCAGAAGGATCTCGACAAAATATTGCATCATATTTCGCTGCGTGTTCTGATGACACGTCGGCGCCTGTTGGGTTTCTGTGACACACCTGGGGATTCTTGAATCATCATGAGAACAGGCACCTCCAACACGTGCGTGAATGCCTCCTTGCAGCAGAACTTCTCAAAGAAAATGCGTTTTCCTTTCCTTTAATATGTAATTCCTTGCTATCAAGCGATTACCATGACATATGGATACACCTATTTGCAAAAAAAATTTCATCAAAAAATATTGAACACTAAGCTAGCAGCAAGTCCTCAAAATTAATGGAAAAATTTTTTTGGCTTTTATCTAAAAAAATGCATTTCTGGCATCTTGCTACAAATGCCCGGGGGAATATCGAATAATGCTAAGGTGACACATTCACGTATCAAAGTATGCACGACCATGGATGAGCGGAAACTGGTAGCTGGCAACAGCTTACGTCAGTAAAACGTAAATGTTCCATAAAACATACGTAAAATAATGGACGTATGGTGATGGATCGGCTGGGCACTGTGCACCACCCAGGGGAGTGCTGTAGGCCACTCCTGTTTTGAAATGTTCAAAACAAATCGTGGGTGGTTACGCCAAATGTCACCAGATGTAGCTACAGGCATTGCATGTGGGACCTACGGTGACTGCAACAGGGTAGGCACTGGGCTCAACGGCATTTTTTGCCACAACTGTTTTCTTCCCGCCATGAAGCATGTGGGCCTCCTCATTGCGCAGTAGCGTACGGGAAAACCAACTTGCTCATTTACAACCCTGTTCGACGTGTCACCGCTGCAGCGTAGGTCAACGGCGTAGAATGTTACACCTTGTCGTATGTACATCAGTGTACAGTGCTTTGCAATGCAAAATCTTGGGGTTGTGTAAGACTTCGCTGGGCCAGTTTCAGTAGGAGTAACACCATGCTTGCATTGTGCGTACATTGGCGGCACAATATACGGTGCTGGCTTTACTTCCGTTAGCCTGTGTCCAGTTTACCAGCTGTTCAAGGTCATTTCACTGTGAAAATGCCTACGATCCACATACATGGGCATACGCCGTCATGATATTTGAGTGTGTGACCCCAGCTTAACTGTTACTGTTACTGTGAACTCATTAGACATTATAGCTCAGTTTGAGTATTTACTATGTGCAAATGGGAGCCAAACACGAGCCATTTCTGCTTTTGTAGCTGGGTTAGTAACTTTTTCTGAATCATGTCTTATCGAACCCAAAGCCAAAGTATTGAGATTTTGCTCCTCCAGTTCTTTGGACGTAAGAGTCAGGTTTCCCTCCAAAGCACATTTCAACTCCCCCTCACAGCAAGACATCAGTTTACAAGACCTCCCAGCGGGGGTACCAGGATAGGGGACTTCACTCATCCCCCACCCTTCGTCTCCCCCTCTTTCCTCCTATCGCCCTAATGGGGAGATGGTGGTCTGGGCTTGGAGGCATACTTTCATGTTTGTTCAAGTCAAATGAGTTCCCAGTTAGTCAAATTAGCCCCAGGGTGAGTGGGATACTAACATTATAGATGAAATCTTCCCCAAACCAACAAATAAGAAGATTAAAGAGAAATTGTCAACCAGGGTGACTTAATGACTGACCTGTGACCTCTTGATATAAATGCTGCTTTTTCTGTAACATTTCTCTTTCATCCCTTACCTGAAGAGAGAGATACTTTGATCTCTGAAATATAGCATTTACTCATTAAGCTACAAATGTCTTTTAATATCAAATTCACTCTACCTCAAAATTATTATATTTTCATATGTTAACAAGGGGTG
Source organism: Macrobrachium nipponense (assembly GCF_015104395.2). NCBI lineage: Eukaryota > Metazoa > Arthropoda > Malacostraca > Decapoda > Palaemonidae > Macrobrachium > Macrobrachium nipponense. The sequence goes on along the minus strand of NC_087208.1, from coordinate 13,175,537 downwards.
TGAACATGGTAACCATGAAATTAGGACGTGCAGTGAAGCACTCTACCCACACAGCTATCACAAGAGTTATAAGTAAATGCCACATCTCACCTACAAATCCCTGTCGTGCTCAGGTATTCGTTGTTTTGGAGTCAACATCAACCTACCTTGACCTTGATAACCGAGTAGTGCTTTTGTCGCACGTAGCCAATTTATTAGTCTTATCATATCATATAATGCATTAAGCTACAAATGTCCTTTAATATCTAATTCGCTCTACCTCGGAATTATTATATCAT
>NC_087208.1:13162759-13170259 GCF_015104395.2 Macrobrachium nipponense | reverse complement strand
AGATATGGTCGAAAACTGCAATTGTAAGCTAATACTCTTACAGTATAGTAATATTCAATCCTTTTTCTTCATTTTGAAAGAAATTGGAAGTCTCTAAGACAATATTTAGATTTATGGTGAATTTTTGAAAAAAATATTTTTTGTATGTCCGCGCGTTACGAATTCATGCATTATTTTGTGATAATATTTTATCTGTGTTGCTTTTATCGTTTTACAATGTGTTATATACCAAAATGATTGCAATTTAGTGTACATTACAACGAAAAAAAAGTAACTTGTTACCTTTAACCGTTTTGCGCACAGAGCGATTTGAATACAATTATATATGAAATTTCGTTTTTGCGCTATCATATGCATTATTTATATATGAAAACTAGCGCGCTGTGATTTTTTGAAAAAAATATTTTTTCCGCTTCCGCGCTCACTCTGAAACTCGGCACACGGGAAACAATTTTTTTTTTACGCTTCGGCGTAAGAGGGTTAATATTCCTTTCATCCAAAACGACTTATAAATGTAAAAGTGGCGACCTTGCCAGGAATTTTTTTTTGGTAGTGGTTTCAATAACGATTTAGTATCGTGTTTGGCTTTAAAAAGAGATGAATCAAGAATCTTTATATTTGTAAATTGTGTTACCTTTGCTTACAAGGTGAAAATTCCTAACAAGGAATGAACACAAAATCAAGGCAGCAAGGTAAGGTTATTATTATTATTATTATTATTATTATTATTATTATTATTATTATTATTATTATTATTATATTAATGTAGCAATTAAGGCATGTTAAGCATTTTAAGAAGTGTTTTAGCTTTGATCATAGGAGTCTGTAAGGCGACAGTGCAAAAAGTTGTATTTAGTGACCCAGTGTAAATGCTCGCAAGAATTTCTGTGTTGGTCGGCAGAAGACACGCTACACCAGTGTTGGAAGCCAGAAATTGCTAGTTAGGATTAGGAAGTGCCAGGGATTCATTGCATGTGTTTAGCAATAATAGCTAGCTAAGAGTGTTTTCTACTATACAGTTATGGCAAAGGAAGCGTACAATTTCTTTGTCAGTGAGGTGTTACAAGAAGAATTCCTTTTCGAACTTGTGTTAAGGCTCGTCCCATGTGTTGGCAAGCATAGCTAGCTCTCCCCCTCTCCGTGCAGGCACAGTTGTATATCGCCAGGGAGATGCACAGTATCCAGACCAACAGTTCAAACTTTATTGTAATGATTTAAGTCAAATAAAGCCATGTTTGATAATTTCAATCTCCATACTAGCATCCATCATTTTGCTAGAGGAAATTAGTACTTTTACTTAAATAATAAAAGCGTGATGTGTATTGTATCTGTTAGCTTTCACATTCTACCAACATCAGCTGTTCCCTTCACTCGAGCGAGACTCGCCTCGCCACCTCACATTCACCTCTGTTCACACTTCACGGTTCCATTTACCATCGCTCGCTAAAAATAAATTTTCATTTCATTTCACTTCACCTTTTTAAACTTGTCACATAGGGAGGTAGGTATTAACTACGTAAATTAAAATAAAATTAAATAAATTAAATAAATTACATTAAAGAATTGCTCAGCGCTGATATGTCATTGTAACTTACAAATTATTCCAAAGCAAATAATTCGGCATTAATGTAAAGAACTTGCTCAACATAGAGGCATCATATTCAGTTACAATTATCCAAAAGCAAATTTTTTTTTTTTACAAACTTTAGTAAAAAAATTATTCCACACTAATTGTGTCATATTAAACCAAAATCATTACTTTAAAGCAAAAAGTTCGTCATACACCATATTTTACGTTCTCTGAGAGAGAGAGAGAGAGAGAGAGAGAGAGAGAGAGAGAGAGAGAGAGAGAGAGAGGACCCATTAATTCAAAAGCCAAGAAAATATTTGCAGTAATAATAATTACCTATTGTATTTTTTTCTCTTGTGTCTTTCATTCACACATAGAGCACTTTAATATGTGCTCCATCCATTGCATTTTGTTCCTCTCCAACTTTTATTCCTTTTACTGAGTACTTCAGCTACAGCGAGTGAGTCTTTTAAATAACTGTATTACCCTGTCATGCGCGAATGTTTTTTTTTATTATTCAACACACTTGCGTATACTGCAGAAGTGCAAAACTGCACACAGAGTGCCTTCGCTACCCATTACTTCCTTAGGAAGTTGCCACTAGCCCTAGGACTTGCTGCCACCAGTACAAGTCAGGCCCTTCCATTTCAGTGCCACTAATCTGTGGCACTGTCATCGACTATGTTGCTGAAATGCTCACTTCATAAGTGCCACTGCACCTGTATAGGACAGATTGCCCTCATTTGCGTGTCTGCCATTCAGGGTCACCCATCAGTGTGACCTCTGCACGGCACACTCCACCACAGTACCTCCACGTTATGAGACCATTCTCCGACCCCATCCTCCACAACCATAACTATGTTGGCCGAACAATACAGCGCCTTCATGAACCTGGGAAAGGATGCGAGCCTCACAGGTATGGATCTCGCCATGTGGGTGCAAAGGCGGCTAGATGCCACCCTAAGATTGGAAAGGGAAGCAAGAGAAGAGCTGAGGAAGGCCCGAGAATAAGAGAGGAAGTAGGAAGAAGCCAAGAAAGCCAGAGATCTAGCTGTCGAGGAGTAGGAGCTCGAGGTAGAGAAGGCCTGTAGGGAGAATGCCAAAGCTCTGGCCACTCAGCAAGCTTCCAGCCCCATACCTACTGCGCCTCACAATCCAATTGCCAGTATCAATGCTCTGATTCCTAAATGGATAGAGGATGAGGCCCGAGGCATGGCTTGGTAAGAAGTCGAAGCACTTTCAACACTACACCACCACTGAGAGAGAGATGGTCACCCTGCTTGCCAAGCACCTGGATGGTAAAGCTTTATAAAACTGCTCTCCGCTTGTTGGATCAGGGTCAGTGAGGGGACATTGTGGAAGTTCATTGGGTAATTACGAAGGCATATGAAGTCACCCATGAGAGAAGGAGACAGCATTTCCGAGGCCAGGCCAAGGAAATTGGTTGGGCCTGGACGGACTTCACCTATTACAAGACCCAATCAGGACAGTGTTGGCTCGACGCCATGTCATGCACCGACTTCCAGGACTTGTTTAACAGGATCATGCTGGAAGATCTCTACCAGTGTGTACTTGGACCAGCTACTGTGCACCTTAACGACAAGCTACCCAAGACACTTGAAGAAACTTGTCACATGGCTGATGACTGGAGGACGTTCAACCCGTCTCACAGCACCTTCTACGGGCTCATATCACTTGCCCGAAGGACGGCTACCACGGCAACCCTCCGACGTGCAACTTCTGAAGGAAGGTGAGTCACCCTGCATCAGGGTGCCGCCACAAATAAGCCGCCAACCACCAGAACCCTCAAAAGCCACCCAATGGCGCATTCTCATCACCGGCCAATCTTCATCCCTGCCAGACACCATAAGGTGATCAGCCCAGCAAAGGGGTCCCTGCAAAGACTGGAGCTCAAGGGCACTTTTCGGCTGGGTACCCCGGCTGCAAGAAACATGTGCCTTCGACCAGGCACGTCCATCATATTCTATGTCTCACCCTGAGTGGGTGTGGACCCAGTCAATCATAGTGGTACCCCTGGTTGACTTTAGCCTACCAGTGACCCTGCTGGTTACGGTACACACCGGTTCCGATCTTTGCTTGACTGACTGTGACCAAGTGCCAGCCAGTGCGAGTGTCGATGAGGTAACCAGGTGGATGATAACTTGGATTGAAGGCCAGTCCAAGTCCGTTCCCACAGTCTACTGCAGGTCACAAATCTTAACCACCTGGGCGTGGTGAGCTGAATCCGGCAGGAGTAAGTTTCCAGATGGGACAGGATCTCCTCTAGGGATGTCCTTCCCCCACACCTCTCAAGTGCCAAGCTACCTCAGCCATGGAGGCGTCCACAGCCTCAATGGCACCAGACCGGGACAATGCCACTCTGGCAGGCGTGACCACAGCAGCACTACTTTCCACTCACCCCAATGGTCGATGGAAGGGGCACTCATCGTGCACTCCAGGGCCCAGGACTCCGGCCTCAAATATTTAATATTAAGATGGTGGCCAGAATAAAAATGTACATGTGTTAAACTATTTGCAGGTTTCCTATAGATACTGAATTTACATTGGAAAGATTCTCTATGCATTAATATATCTAGGAAAGAGATGACATTGTTATTTTCAATTTCAACAGTGAATTTTATGAATGGCAATAAATGATTCAATTTAGACAATAAATCATTTACATCGATATCAACAGGCAAGACTACTATGATGTCATCTACACATCTGAGCCATTTTAAGGGGACAAGTGTGATAATTGGGAGGTGTTTTCTTTAAAAAAAATTCCATTTATTAGTTTGAAAGGAGAGGTGATAAGGGGTTACCCTTGGCCATACCCAATATTTGTTGGTAATATCCTCCATTAAAAATGAATATACAATCACAAATACACAACTTATTCAATGAAATTGTGTGACTAACGGACATAGGTAATTCATGCAATACAAGTTCATTACTTACATACTCTAGCACAGAGTCAATAGGGCATGTTTTTCTCCTTTGGGCATCTAAAAACTATCTAAATAATATATTTAGATAGTTTTTAAGCAATTGATCCTACAGTAATAATTGGCCGCATAGGGTTGTTTTCCTTATAAGTTTTAACTAGGCCATATAAATAAAGGAATAAGGGGCACTTTACAGTTAATTTACTCAACAATTTTTTTTTATCTTTAAGAATTTGCTTCATAGTGATATTAAATTTTTTTCTTACTTTGTCCAACGGATTTTTTTGTCAGGTTTTTGTAAGTTGTTTCATCTTCTAATAAAGTATGCATGCGTGCTATGTAATCAATTTTGTCCAGAACTACTAAACTATAAGATTTATTGACTTTAGTAATGTGTAAGCTAGTATCATTCTTCAATTCTTTTCAACTTTTTCTCGTCCACAGCATGTCTTTGGGTTTTATTGCATTTATTACCATAGTTTCAAAGTACTCCATGTATAGATTGGCTAGAACAAGACTTCAAGGGCTACCCATGCTACACCCGATATTTTGCTTATAGAATGTCTCCCGGAAGGAAAATACGTTATTAGATACATATAAACCAACTAACTTCATTATTATGCCAAGGGCCAGTGGGAAATGATCTGAATAGGGGGCTAATTTTTTCATCAAAAGCTGAAGAGCGAGACAGCAGCCTCTGAAATATAGTATTTACTTTCTATATTTTGGCTTTTTATGGGCTGCTTTTATTATTATTATTATTATTATTATTATTATTATTATTATTATATATATATATATATATATATATATATATATATATATATACATATATATGTATATATTATATATATATATATATATATATATATATATATATATAATATATATATATATATATATATATAATATATACATATATAGTATATATATATATATATATATATATATATATATATATATATATATTATATATATAGATATATATATATATATATATATATATATATGGGTAGCCCTTCAAGCCTTATTTTAGCCAATGTATACATGGATTACTTCGAAACTATAGTAATAAATGCAATAAAAACCAAAGACATGCTGTGGATGAGATATGTAGATGATATTCTAACATTTTGAGACAATTCCTTTCAAAATTAAATGCATTAGTGCCCAGCATCAAATTTAAAGTTGAATGGGAAACAGACAACAAAATTCCTTTTCTTTATGTTTTAATAATTAGACATGGCAGAAAACAAATTTACTATATATAGAAATCCAACATTCTCACTTTCATGTATCCACAACTTTAGTTATCATGACATTTCTATCAAGATAGGCATAGCGTGGAATCTATTCTTAAGTGCCTTACGAATTTGTTCCCCAGATTTCCTGGAAAAGGAATTTAAACTAATTCGTACCAATCCCTTTAAGCCTCTTGCGGTGGTGGGGTGGTATAGCTTCCCTGACGTGCCTGGATTTTAATATACCTGCGTTCGCGCCCAAGTACAGGTAAATCGATTATCGAGAAAAAATTCCCCTTCGGTTAAGCATATATGAAAATATATTAATTCCGAGGTAGAGCAAATTAGATATTAAAGGACATTGTAGCTTGATATATGTATATGAATCATGTAATGTGATATACTGATGGTAAATGCTACGTGTTGTCAAAAGTCGCTACTTACACTACCGGAGTCGAGGCGGGTTTGTGGTTGTCTCCAAACCAACGAATACTTCAGCGCGAGAAAGTATTTGAGGTGAGTGACGGCATAAACCTTTAAGCCTCTCGCGGTGGTGGGGTGGTATAGCTTCCCTGACGTGCCTGGATTTTAATGTACCTGCGTTCGCGCCCAAGTACAGGTAAATCTATTATCGAGAAAAAATTCCCCTTCGGTTAAGCATATATGAAAATATATTAAATCCGAGGTAGAGCGAATTAGATATTAAAGGACATTGTAGCTCGATATATATATATATATATATATATATTTATAGATATATATATATATATATATATATATATATATATATATATATATATATATATATATATATATATATGTATGTATGTATGTATGTATGTATGTATAATAAACTCTTTGCCCCCAATCTGGAGAAGTTAGCTGCAGGCATTAAGCGTTTGGTTCCCAGCAAGTTTTGGGAACGAGATTGTTAGCCTCATACCTACTACAATATACATCCAACAATCCGTCCTTGTCGAGTACGCAAGAGTGGAGCGCCTTTGGAAGGTGTAAGACCTCCGGTTCTTAGGCTGTCTTTCTGAATAACGCTGGGAGCTCCCTGCTCTCCTCCACCCTGGTTTCCACCCACTACAAATCGGATAACTACACGATGCCTGATTCACTGGTATAGCTAAGTCACAGTGGACATTTAATGAGGACTGACTTCACGCGAACACTAGCAAAGTCTGATAGATAAACAATTAAAAAATTCACCGAAGTTCTTTAGTGCAATCGGTTTTTCTGTATGAGCCGCGGCCCATGAAGTTTTCAGCCATGGTCCGATGGTGGCCTGTCCTATAGCGTTGCTATACGCACTATCATGGCTAACTTTAACCGCAAAAAACTTGGTATGTTTGATGTTAAGAAATATGATTTTTGATTATTTTGAACAATAATTGCTTGGCAGTCCTTTTTGTATAGTTAATACAAGCGCCAATGAGAGAATCCGAGATTTTCAGTGGATGAGAGAGAGAGAGAGAGAGAAGAGAGAGGACTTCGCATAAGAACTAGGTTCAAATATGTAATAAAGAGGAGAATAAGATCTACTTCACTCTCACCACTTCTAACAAATATATACTTTCATACATACATCCACATTTGTATGTGTGTGTCAGCCTGTCTGTCAATACTTTCGCTTGCCTGCTTTCTTGTTTCAAACAGTGAACACACCACCTCTAACATATAAATAGATATGTACATACATGTACATGTCTGTCTGACTGTCTGCAAAACACTGTGG
>NC_087208.1:13147759-13152759 GCF_015104395.2 Macrobrachium nipponense | reverse complement strand
ATCTCTCTGAAAGAGGACTCCTCCAATTCCAACGTCACTAGCGTCAACAGGCAATAATAAATTGGTTTCTGGGAAATTAGGAGACATTAGAATAGGATTGGACACCAACATCAACCTAAGCTTTATGAAAGACTCTTCACACTGAGGGTACCACTCAAATTGCAACCTTTTTCCAATAGTTTAGTAAGCGGCTGAGCATGTCTGAGAAGTTCCGGACAAACCTACGATAATACCCCAACATACCCAGGACTCTCCGGACCTCTCTGACATTGCACGGCCATCTTCAATTTACAATGGCCTCTATATTAGCTTGTTTGGGGGCTACTAAGAAACCCAACCCACTCATGGCTCAAATAGCATACTCTGGCCTTACCAAACTCACATTTTACCAAGGTTCACAACAAGACCGGCAGCTCTCAGGGCTTCAAACACCTTTTTAACCTTACCATATGCGTCCGCCAGTCGTTGCTGAACCACCAAATCATCTATATATATTTCCACCCCTTCCAAGCCACAAATGACCCTATTCATTAGTCGCTGGAAGGTGCAAGCTGCATTTTTCTCATCCCAAAGGGCATCACTTTACACTCGTAAAGCCCAAAGGGAGTTACAAAGGCAGAAATTTCACGGGCTCGATCAGACAGGGGAACCTGCCAATACCCTTTCAACAAATCCAACTTTGTTATAAACTTGGAGGACCCTATCTGATCGAGACAATCATCTATACGAGGTAAAGGGAAGGAGTCATTTTTAGTGTGAGTATTTACCTTACGATAGTCGACGCACATTCGGAACTTTCCGTCAGGTTTTTTTACGAGGACTATTGGAGAACTCCATGGACTCACCGAAGGTTGAATGAGGTCGTGCTCCAGCATATACTTAATTTCCTTATCAACAATGTCCCTCTTCATTGGATTTAATCGATAAGGAGACTGCTTTACCGGGGAAGCACTGCCCCACAATCGAATCTGCTGGAGCAAGCTCGTTCGTCCTGGCGCATTCTGAAATAACTCTGGGAAGGCAAGGATTAATTCCATAACATCACTTCTCTGATTAGTCTCCAGATGCTCTAATCCCTCCTTTAAAATTTCTAAGTTCTGAACATTGTCAAATAGAGCATCGGAAGACACCTGACCAACCAAATTTACAAAATCATCCGTAGGAGGCTCTACCACTACCACAGATACTGGTTCATAAACAATAGCCAAAGGGTCCTTACCACAGGAAGTATAAGACTTCAATCTATTTATAGAATGAAAATACCCGGCACTTTCGTTTGGTCCCGGGGGCTTCAACCTCATAGTTTTACCTCAGACAGCTTTCTCAAAACTTCCAAGGTCCCTTATACTTGGCTCAAGAAAGTTGTCCGAGTCTGTACTTAATACCAAAACCAATTCCCCCAGCACAAACGAACGTACCTTTGTCTTTTTGTCAAAATTCATTTTCATGGCAGCTTGGGAAGAAGCCAAATTCTCTCGGGCAAACTTCCAAGCCATAGATAGCTTTCTCCTTAAGGTTTCCACAAACTCACCCACATTCATCTCTCCTCTTTGTCCAGACTCATCACCTCATGGACTATCTCCAGAGGAACCACGTACCTTGTGACCAAATACCAACTCGAAGGGAGCGACACCTGTGGACGAGTTAGGGTGATTCCGTATGGCAAAGAGAGCAAAGGGAAGCCCTTTATCCCTCCAATCCTCTCCTTGCTCATAACATATTTCTTTTAATACACATTTAAGGGTCTGGTGAAATCTTTCCACCACACCCTGACTCTGGATGATAGGGTACGCTTTGGTAATGTGCTGAATGGCCAGGTTTCAGCACACTTACCCCGAAATACCTACTTGTGAAATATTAGTTCCGAAATTAGTTCCACAATCAGACTGAATAGTACGAGGCAAAACCATATCTAGAGAAAAAACTCTATGAGTTTCTCAAACACCGCACGAGAAGTAATCCTCCTCATAGGGAATGCATCAGGAAACCTAGATGCTCTGTCCATAACTGTCAGGAGATGGTAAACCCTGACTTAGTCCTAGGTAAAGGCCCAACCATCATCACACCAACTCCACAAAAGGTTCTCTAATTGCTGGAATCGGATTTAAAGGGGCTTTTGGAATTGGTTGATTGGGTTTTCCCATCACCTGACATGCTTCACAACTATTCACAAACCATTTTACTGAAGACTTTAAGCCTGGCCACCAAAAATATTTAGCTAACCTACTAAAAGTTTACACACACCAAAGTGGCCAGAAAAAGTGTCTTCATGTGCCAATTTCAAAACTGAATCTCTGAACTGAGTAGGGACCACTATCTGCTCGTTTCGAGAAGTTATATCAAGGGCATGAGAGGAAGGCGACTAACTCTATATAACACACCTTTTATATACACAAAATCGTGGTCTAGTCAAATCACTCGTATCACCCAGTTCAAAATTGAACTCTTCCTTCTGAGCTTCAATAAACTTTGAACGATCCCAATCAGGTTTTAATAACTTACCAAAAAGCTTATCACTACTACTAACTACAGACCCGGGCCTTTCTACTTCTACAGCTAAACTACTTAATGTAATCATCATCATCATCATCATTTAACAAATCTGCTGCCTTTGCAGCAGCTCGTGTCGTTACAGCCACTGGACAAGCATTCAAAGACAAAATTGGAAACAATTCACGTCCCTTGTCATCCAACATGTCATTACCCAGTATACCATCTATGCCTGGGATTGGTAGGCTTTCTACAACAGCTAATTCTGTCTTCCGATTATAACCAGGGAAGGACAATTCCACCTCAACTAAAGGTGCCGATACCATCGTGTTTGGGAAACCTCCCAAAACCACAAAATCACCTGAATTATTAAACTAGGCCTTTCAATGATTCCTTCAATACCAGAGACCGAGACAGCCCCAGTATCCCGCAAAACTTCACCTTTAGGGTTTTCGATTCTGTAATCAATTTGCCAAGCCAAAATATATTTATCATAAAGTCATAAATCCCTACTAGATAAAGAACCAACATTTTCCCCCTTGCTACAACCATCATTAGCCATCAACACTGGTGGATTCTCAACCTGAGACTTATTAGACATAGGGTTATTTGATATTAGAGCTACCGGATTATTATTGTTTCTTTGGAGGTACCTCCTTCTGGCGTTACACTGTGCTTGAAAATGTCCTGGTTCATTGCACCAGAAGCAGGCCCTTCTTACTCTATTACCATTACCAGAAGTTAACTTATTACTTTTGGAGAAGACTCTAGTGTAAGATCCACTTGAGCCCTCTCCCTGAGCATCTCCAGTCCTATTCTTGTGCAGATTCCCTTGGACACGATTATCTCCCGGACAACCTAATTTCTTTTGATAATTATTTGTCTTACCAGGCTGAAAATTAACTACAGATCCAAGATTACCTGACCCAGCCCAATGAGTCAACACAAATTCATCCGCTATCTGGGCAGCCTTACTCAAACTGACTGCTTTAACCTCTTCAAGATAAATTCTTAATTCCTTGCTACAAGCCTTTTTAAACTCTTCTAGTAACAAAAGGGCTTCTCCAATGGAGGAGAAGGAGGACCTTACGTTGGGGGGCGACTCTTAAGCCAGTTCGTCAAACTGTCTCCTCCTTGAGACGAGCAAATTCCACAAATGAGAGAGAGACAGGTTTAGTAAAATTACGGAACTTTAGACGATAGGCCTCCGGAACCAAGTCGTAAGCCCTTAAGAATATTGCCTTAACCTTATTATAGTCCCTAGCTACACCTTCATCTAAAGCATTGATACCGAATTGCCTTGCCCACCAGCCTGCATTGAATCAAGACTGTCCACATCTCTGAGGGCCAAGACAACCGGGTAGCCACACGCTCAAACGCCTTAAAAAATTCTGGGAAGTTTCGCTCGTCAAATACTGGGACCAATTTCAACGCTGCCCCTATGTTAAATTTATCCTGAGAGGACCCAGTGGGAGTACTAAAGTGATTTGGGGAACCTCTTAACCTAGCCATTTCCAAATTGATTTTAGCCATAGCCAACTCATGCTTCCTCGCCCTCTCTTTCTTTCTCCTCAAACTCAAGTTTCATCAACTCAATTCCTTTTGCATATAACATCATATTCCACTGTTCTCCTGGATTTTACGAGGCTGTACCGGCGCTAACCTCACATGGACAGAATTCTCTGGCAAAAATGGATTCAATGATCTTCTTGGTTTTGAAGGAAAATTAGCGTGTCCTTCAAAAAGGGTACCAGTCCTAGGGGTAATCCAAATAATGAAAAACAGATTTACACTCACACTACCCTTCTTGCTCTTCATCACTACTAGCAACACTATCAAATTCCTCAACTAAATGCTCACCCTCAGCTAGGCCCTGAGCTACCTTGTTTTTTACGGCCTCTAATAAACATGCCTTTGTCTCAGCTGCCTTAAATGGTATATCCCAGCCAACGAGCACAACTTACCAGATATTCTTTGTTCAGAATAGATAAGTGTTTTAAGCAGTCTGCTGACCTAAAAATTCAGCGGGGTCAAAAATAAACTCCTCCATGATCATCAACCAATTCAAAGAGGGGGGAAGGTAACCACCTACTCAAAACAAATACTGTCAAATCCCCCAAAGTGCTGTGCCGTAAACCAAAAACACACAGTAGAACCTGTGTACGATCCTGTCACGGTCGCCAAATTGTTACAAACCTCTGGGGTTCTAGTACAGGTTCTTAAGTACTTTATTTTGCTAGGATCGTAGACAGCATGCAACCCATGTTCAAGGAAAGCAGGCACAAAAACACTCCAGAAAACTTAACAGTATTTATTACAAAACAGAAATAAACAACTTAAATCAGCCTTGCGGGTTAAAGTAAAATACATACAGCAAAACAGCTTAAAGCAAGAGGGACTAAATACCAGGTCCTCAACGAGCCACAAGGCACCCGACAGCTAAACATCTAAACCCTAACCAAAATTCAGAGGAGAATAAATATTTCATAAATCTGTGAGGATCCAAATAT
>NC_087208.1:13135259-13142759 GCF_015104395.2 Macrobrachium nipponense | reverse complement strand
TATATATATATATGTGAGTGTGTGTGTGTGCGTGTATGTGTGTGTGGGTGTGTGTATGTGTAGGTATATATATCTATATATTATATATATATAATATATATATATATATATATATATATATATGTGTGTGTGTGTGTGTGTGTGTGTGTGTGTGTTCGGTTCCATGACGACTCGGAATTTTTTTGGGGACCTCGTCTTGTCTTCCGTATCTCTTCTTCCCTCTCTCTGTTATTTTCTCCTTTTCTCCAACCCTAATCCGGGCAGACGAGGCGACGATGAAAGTTTGGATCATAAATTTTGTCTCGAAAAGAGTCGGAAGATGGATTATGGGAGACGTGTCTGGACCAGACCTCATCAGAGATGGTCTTTTTTGGGGTAATTATTTGCTTTTTAGTATAATTACTTTCTATGGATCTTGGAGACTTTCGTGGACTCCTCTGAGAGAGCCGGCGCGGCTGGCAAACTTTCTTGCTTCGATTTACATTTACTAAACTATACTTTTTCATCTTTAAGCACTATGACAGGGCTAAAAATGTTTTACTGCGTCATTAAGCAGTATACAAACAGCTTATATCTCCAAGCAAAGGTTGTTTCTTCATTCTTCTCTATTTGGTATAAGGAAATAGCATATTTAATACATTTAGCTATTTGATTTCATTTGACTGATTTGTTAGTAAGGTTTAGACAAACGCTACTCAGATATTGCTGGGAAAATACTATATAATCTGTCCCTGATTATGAATAATAGTGGGCAATCCTGAAGAAAATCATTAATAGCTTTACTGAGATAATGGTTAACAATTCCCCTAATAGTTTGAAATACATAAGACAATGATGTTAAAATAAAAATAAATCAACATCTTTGTTGTAGATTTCTCATGTATCTAAGAAGGTCTAAATGACAATATAGCGTGAAACGGAGCGGAATAACTTAATTTTATTATAGATGCTAAGGTGAGATTTAAATTAAATTATTAAAATCCTAGGTTAGTTCGTAGCTGTTCAGGGGAGTAGAGAGAGAGATTTCGTGGATCACGCTGAAATTTAGGAAGTTTAAATATAACATAACAATATAAAATCATAACTAGCGATAACAAATTTTGATGTTTTTGATGGGGCATGGGTAGGAGTTTATGTTACACTGTAATAGCAAATCTTCTATACTATAATTATATGGCTTAGGCTTGCATATTTTGGAACTCTCTTGAAATCTGAAATCTTATACAAATAAACGCCTGGGGGCTCCAGCCATACTGTGTGAGAAATACTCTTGCGGAATTCTCTTATAAATCATGAATATTCTTTAAATAACTTTATAATTTAGTATCTCTCTTGGTGTAAAATAATGTTCAAAGGTTCGTATATCGTAAGATTCAATAGGAGTTTCATGTGCAAAGTTCGACAGATTCGTATTTTAATACTTACTCCGACTCAGCTGGTTCTTGGAATTCCTTAAAGCCAAAAGCCGTTTACACCGAACATCTAAATTCTACTGCAGATAAAGCAGACTCAGCAGAAGTTCTCCTTCGTCTCTGTCTATTCAGAGACCTTCCTCCGGCTGCCCTGTAGAAGGAATATGTAAATAACCTATTAGTGATGGCCACTCGAATTTTCTACTATTGTGCGGGAGCACCAGAGATATAGGTTGCGATATCCTCCCAAAGAATTTATTCAGAGGATAAGTCTCCTCTTCCTAAACACGAATAAAAGAAAGAAAAGTAAAAATTCCCGACGAATTGAGATTACAAGTGAGCCACTCGAGCACGTTCTGCTTTCGAGCCGAGATTAAAAGTTCTCTCGTAACAACCTCGGTTTTGCATTGCTTTTATCTGCAGAAGGATATCAAGAGGAAAGATTCTGGGATTCTCTCCGTCTATTGAGACTAACCGACAACAGAGAAGCAGAGACAGATAGCAGAGATATGTCATGGTTGGGATGAGAGAGAAAGAGAATGAAAAAATAAACGACTTCGTAAAAATGATTTCGTGTGAATATAACTTTTGTGTAGCCATCTACTGGGTGTTGTTTCTGTTCCAACGAAGTGAATCTTCATAGAAACATCAAGGCGGCACTATTCGTGAGCAACTGACCAAAACTTCCTCCTAGGTTTGATACTTTCGCCTTTCAAGCAAACAAAACTCCGTATTCAACAAAGCTTCTCAATGCTATCATGTTATTCTCCTCAAGACGAGGTTAGACAACAACATTGGGTCGCTTCTCTAACTGGCGTTCTCTCATACTCGCATTGATTTTTCTAGCAAACATCACTTCCAGATTATTCATTCTTTAACATTTTAATCATAATGAAATGGCTCTAAGTATGAATTTGCCATTAAATATACAGCTATAGCCTTAAATTTACCATTATTTTAAATCTTTTGCCCGTAAAAGAAACGCAGCATTAAATGAAATACAATTCTAATAAACTTCGCATATCCTTACGAGAAAAACTCACAAAAGCGAGAAGATAACAGTTTCGCTGAGGTCATTTGCTCCTGATCTGCTTCGCTGTTTTTATCTTTGTTTTCGGAAGTGGGTTCTCATGCTCTGGGTTCTGTGAGTGCTTGAGCGTAAAGCTCGCCTGCTGTTTACGTCTCATGAAGAACCGTTAATTCTGCCTTGAATTTTCAACAGGATATTAACATCAGAAAATTGTTGAAGGTTCGTGTCCATAATTCATAATTGTGAAAATAAAATCTAATATCGGTGGATAAGATGCTTATAATTTTTCGCTACAATTTTCTATTGAATATGATGGAAACTTTCTTCAAAATTACTTAACAATAAACAAATTTATTTCTTGGCAAAGGCATACATACTTCATATTTTTTTTTCGTTTCTCCAACTTGACGTCTATTTGAACTACATGCTGCATTTTTTGTAGACATATTACCTTGTAGCTTTAGTGGATATATATATATATATATATATATATATATATATATATATATATATCTATATATATATATGTGTGTGTGTGGTGTGTGTGTGTGTGTGTGCGTGCGTGCGTATGTATAACCGCAAAAGCACACGCTGATATTCATCATGATCCATCGGTTGAGGAACGGATGTGTGACAATGGGACAAAAGGGGAATATACAGTGCCTAATAAATGAAGATCCAGGATTTAGGAGATTTTACTGGTTTTATGCTGATGTTTATGCCAGCAATTGCTCATATACAGCGATGCACATAACTCTTCGGCAGTGAGTTATTGCAAAGGCAAGAATGAATTCCAGTCCAAGAGCTAATCAGGTAGATTTTCGTCTGAGTTTTTGTCTCTTGCTTGTATTTCTTTCCCCCCTCTCTCCACCGCCATCAATATACCTTCTTAAGAATCGGGCATTTGTTTGTGCACAATCTTTGGCCATTTTTTTCCGATCCGTTATCTGTCTCTTCTTTTGTTTTGTTTCTCTTCCTCCTCCATAGTCATTAATTTTCTTATTTCCAGCAGTGCATTAATCATCAGTGTTTTCAGTCAATCTTTCGTTTGTGCAGTTTTTCCAACTTTTCTCCTTATTGTGCGTTCTTCCTCACCCACTGTCATCGTTTAAGGTTTCATTTTCAGCAGTTCTTTCTTCATTCACCAGTCTTTCCAAATTCTTGCTTATCCTTTACTCAGATTAAAACCGAAACGCAGTTGTTTGTTGTGGTCACTGGAGTGACAAAACTTTGAACAAACGACATATCTCTACGCTACACTTTAAGTCTCCTCGTCACTCGCATGGAATTCATACTTTCTCGCCAGAAATTCGTAGGGACGAAAATTGTAAAACCATGTAAGTTATGTTGCTGACACTTGTAGAAAGCATTAGGTGTCTGGTGCAAGTAGTAACAGAGAGAGCATGAAATTATATCTTAAAGTATCTTTACTTTTTATGTCATGTTCCAGCATTCTTAATTGTGGTTTATCATTTTCGTAGGTAACTAATACGGAAGAGTTTATTATAGGTTTTGATTCATTTATATACTTTAGGTTTGTTCAAATACTCTAAATTCTGAAACCAGCGTTGTAATTGAAAAGAAATGTGACGCTGAAAAGTTGAACATCTTGCATACAGATCAAAACTTATTATCAACATTCAGATTTACGATGGAAGTTTTCTTGTCCACGACCAAAACTCTACTGAGAAGGAGATTTCAGTAAAGATTTGTCCGCTTTGGCAAGATGACTTAAAGCCTTTCGACAGATTAGTTACTTGTCATTATCCGAGGCAATGACAAAAGAGAAATGAAAACCACTTTAAAGGAAAGGCAAATGAAAGGCAGGAGCCACAATACAAATTAGGATGATTTCGGAGGGTGAGAAAGAGGAGGGATTTGGTGGTCTTAATTGAAAGGAGAAAAGTATTTGTATGCTTCCTTTTTTAACTATGCATCAGTCTGATCTTAGCAAATAAATTGTGGTTACCGTTACATGGTGGTTCACGGGTCTTTGATTTTAGCACTTTTATTATTATAATATAGATATAAGTATATAGATATAAGTATTTCACTACTCGAAGTTTCAGCGTTACATGTTCATCTTCTTTGTTTTGAACTCAATACAGAAACTTTGTTCAAAGTTTTACTGTTATTCACCGCTGGCTAAATCTCACAAACACTTGTACAAGATTTCTATCTTTATTTCCTTAGCTTCTTAAAACTTTTGAACTTTTCTGGAATTTCCAAGTAGATATAATTTTCACCAGAATACAAAGGTAAGATTTTATGTTGCACAAGGACGCCGTGTTAGGCAATGCACATCTCAGTTTACCATCAAAGTAAACAATATTGGGTAGAAAGTATTACAATGAGGTGTCAGAGATACAAAAGAAACTCTCTCTCTCTCTCTCTCTCTCTCTCTGTAAGTCCATCAATCAGTCTTCCTTCATTCACTTAGGTCTATGCCTAAAAAACATCTTCGAACTTTTAGCCATCTCTAATCATCTTTGATTTAAAGTGGTTTCGGGCTCGAGCTAAAAAAAAATACCTTCGTGCATCCCTCACAGAAGGACTAAAATGCCTTTACAAAGTTATAACTTAATTATTCTCCAACGACGCTACCGACAAACACACTAGCCTGGTAAGTAATTTGTCTGTTCTTTGCTGGACTGCTTTAGGGGGGCTTTGGCTGGTAAGGATAAGGCGGTGTTTCGAAGTAAAGGGAGTAGATTGGGAGTCTCAAATTATACTGGATAGCATTGATGGCCAAAGTTATGAAGAATGGAAGACGCTGTGTATGGTTTCTTAAGAAGGTTTTATAGAGATAGAAAATTATGCTGGCTAATATTGTTATCCTCCACATATTGGTTCGTGACTCTTGGTTTCATGCTGATTTTTTTTTAAAGATTCGGGTAATAATGCACGTGCTAGGGGAAAATTTTCACATTCTTTAATCTTGCAGCCATTTGAGGAATGGTCATTTACAATTCAGCGGATTCCTCATTATTTCATCGTGTATGTTTTCATTATATATATATATATATATTATATATATATATATATTATGTATATATATATATATATATATATATATAGTAATAAAAAGAAAGCAAACAACAGTATTGAAAAAAGCACCTGTTCTGTCAGTAGATGACAGCTGAATGACAAGGAGGGAAGGCAGAGCCACGAAGAAAAAAATGCTCACGCCAAATACAAGGGTACAGAAGTGGCGTGTGAGTTCAGTACTGGCGCCAACTGCTTAATGAATAAAGACCCAAGAATAGGCAGTTAGTGTAAGTGGCTTGTTTGGCCAAAAATAGAAAAGTCAGTGTATTTGATATCAACATGGCAGATTTTTTAATGACTTCTGATGTTAGAGAATTCGGGATTGGACAATTTACAGCCAGTACGATGACACTCCTCAATGTGAGTCAGCTCTGACTTTCAGCAATCTTTTGGTCGATCCTACGTAAATCCCCGAATCACATTTGGGGCGAGAATATCTGTAAACGGCGATTGATTGCAAAGTTGGACAGAGCTTGTCTTTGATTTTTAAAAAGAACCAATTGTAAGTGGATTCTTTCGAATTAAAATTAGTTGCAGCATGATAGAATGTTTCTCAATAATTTACTTGATATCCCTTCGAAATTTGTCCTTTTTATATAAGGAATACTCGCAAACAATTTCTTACGAGGAATCGTACTAATAGTAGCTAAATCAATAGTTTCTTATTTAAAAAGACGTTACAGTGTTTAAAAAAGATACGAGATGGATAAAAGTTAGTAGTAAAATACTTACATAAGAGAGAGACAACAGTCTCTAAAATATAGTACTTACTTTTATATTTTGCCGTTTTTATGGGCTCCTTTTATTATTAACAAGAGACACGTCCTCTTACTTTCAAGCCCACTCTCTTCTTAAAAATATCAGTTTCAAAAAGACGTTAACATAATGTTATTTCACATTGCCATCGACATTAACAGTCAGTTATAGAGATTTTGCATCTACTCTAAAGCTCTGGTTATTCCCTATCTTTGGCAGTCTTTTCATTTCCATTCCTAGATCATGTGCCGGTGTTAAAGCTCGTTCCAGGTCTCTTTGCCACTTTTGGAGATAAACCTCCATCATATGATCACCCTAGGCACTACTTGACGCAGTCCCTGAGCCAACGCAACTGGAGGCACTAATCCAGGACATCTGGCTCGCTCGCCCAAAAGAGAAAGCTGCACGACCACGTGACACGAAATCTTCCAGGCACCCGGTATTTCAACATCCGCACAGCAAAAAGAACTACAAGATTAAGGCAAAATGATAGAGTTGGATAACTCCTGAAAACAATGGTAAATTGATCCGGCGAAGGGATGAAAAAAAAAAAAAGATAGAGACATCGCGGATGCAGTCCAAACTCCAGCTCCCTTTTATGAGCTCCGCTCCATTAGAGCCAAATCCCAGCGCATGACTGAATCTAAGAGTTTTTCCAGTACCAAATCCCCAATCACCACCGCCCCGCCCCACCAACCCCATCTATGAGGGCTTCTCTTTCCGATACCAGACGGAGTTGTCTCTGTGGAGGAAGAAAGAAATTGTAATTTGAATTTTCTTGATGTAACTGTCCATAGAAATGATAGAAATTTCACCTTTTCAGTCTTTCGGAAATCAACTAACATTGCCTCTTTTGTTCAATACTCTCCAATCACCATCAAAATGTAAAATTCTCTGTTCTTTCTGGGATGTTCCTAAGGGCTTTACGTGCCTGTAGCCCGCAGTTTATTGACGCTGAGATGAAAACTATTTATGATATTGCATTGAAACTTAAATACCCAAGGACTTTTGTAGATGTTGCATGGAAAAGAGCTAGAAAACCATTTTATTTAACCAATGACAAACTTGAATTTAGTAAGCATAACCTTGTAAAATTACCTTAAGATGAAAGGTTTTTGGAAATTCCTAGAATCTTAAAGCTTTTTAACATAAATGTTGTTTTCAGTAATATTAATGTCAAGAGTTTGGCAGTAAAAAATTCTAAAGATCTTCTAGGCTGCAAATATGAAATTCCTTGCAAAAAGTGTGATAAAG
>NC_087208.1:13120259-13130259 GCF_015104395.2 Macrobrachium nipponense | reverse complement strand
ACCGCTAGAACTTGCCTAAATCCCAGTAAAGGCATGGCCATTAGACACGAGTTTATAGATTTGTTTATCTGGGGAAAATGCACATTCCGGGCGGAGGCGCAGCTTTTGAGGCCAATGCGATGTGCTTATCTGAATGGGGGCATTTTGCTCGAAGCGTGCGTCTTTACAGCATCCTTTGCGATTTCGAAATATCTAATTCTGTTAAAATGTCTTGGGCAATTCTGAGTCTTTTTTTTTTCTGGGTATTTTCCGTTCTAAGATTTCTTAAGAATGGCCATATTTTTATATCATAATGCTTTCGAAATGCACAGATTTCAATACACAAGTATAATTTACTATTTTGAAAGCTGCAATAAAATATATATATATATATATATATATATATATATATATATATATATATATATATATATATATATATATATATATATATGTCCGGAAACCGATTTTAAACCATTTTCTTTCACTAATGAAGATTAATCAGCACTCAGGAAAACTTCCCTTCTGGCAAAATCCCAGAGGCAGACAAACAAAGTCAAACTTAATAAATGGCGTTTTGGCTTGAAGGAAACAAGTTTATTTTTTTCCCATGAAATAGAAATCAATTTAATTTCATTTGATACAAATGAAAGTTCAGTAAACAAGAAGGATTAAACTAAGCAGTTTCGATTCCAGTTTTCTATGTAAATTCAATACAATCAGTCTACAATGAAGTGGAAATCCGAATCTCACCCAGGATAAATAGAGCCTGCCCTTTCGAGATGCACTTTAATCATCCATCGGCCGCAAGCTTCGACAGATCACTTGAAAGATTATCAGTTCTCTGGCAAAATGACTATCTTGTGTAATAGGAAGGCAGGGGGTAGAGGGTGGGGGTCTTGGAGGGCGGATCAGTTATGTAGGTTAACTTTCCAACTTGTTTTGAATCGGTGGTGGAACTAGACAGGTTTGCATGGGATTGGGTCATAGTGGATCTTGAGACCCTCTGGAAACAGGAATGGGAATGTGAGGAAAAAGATAGCCATAAAATTTTAGAAATAAAGAAATCTTGGTGTTAAAAAACAAGAAAAATATTAAGGGAAACTATCTCTAATTAAATAGTCGCACTCGTGTTCTTGTCCTCGGTACTCAGTTGATATTACATGCTAAGAAAATCATGTAATTTCATAGCCCTATGGGTTGGAATGTATCAATTTTAAATTTCTTAAAGAGGTAAGATGAACCTTCCCCCGTAAACAAGTTAGGCGATTTAACGCAATGGTGTCATTATCTTTGATTTAAATTATATTAGTGAGAACCTCAAACCAAAAACTTTCATGAAAACATCTGATTTCATTCTTACATCCACCTTCCATCATGGAAGTGCTCCATGTATCTGTCCGCTATTCACTTTGAAATGAATGACTGAGAGCCAAATTCAATTATTTTCTGCATGATAGAAGAGGTTATAGCACGATTTTAACACAAACGTCGCAATAGTGGTGAATGCATCTGTATACCTTCTCTGAAATAATACATTTCTAATACTGAGAGAGAGAGAGAGAGAGAGAGAGAGAGAGAGAGAGAGAGAGAGAGATTGGTTGGAGAAAGAAAAGGCTCTAATGAGATGTGTTCAGAATATACAGATTTAAGCTTTGTTTCTTTTTTCATTGAAACCCGAAAGAAAACCCTAAAATTTGAATTAATTAGGTCTGTTGAAGAAATCCTATTTTCCTCTTTCACACCTTCGCTGGAAATAGTGTAGCTATGAAAAGACGTTCCATCAAGTC
The DNA here is from genome assembly GCF_015104395.2 of Macrobrachium nipponense. Taxonomy (NCBI): domain Eukaryota; kingdom Metazoa; phylum Arthropoda; class Malacostraca; order Decapoda; family Palaemonidae; genus Macrobrachium; species Macrobrachium nipponense. The sequence goes on along the minus strand of NC_087208.1, from coordinate 13,128,490 downwards.
TCATTCAAAGAGAGAGTGCGTAAAGAAAATCATGCATTTTCCTTTCCAAAGATCTTAGAGGAGCCATTAAATGTCAAACATCTCCACAAGCCACAGAAAGCTGCCTTGACGATCAATAACCTCCAGCCTCTAAATCCGTGATTATGTTGCTGCGTGTTTGCATCTGCATCAAGATTTACAGCCTCTTAAGGCGTCTTATCTCCACCGCAAGAGGAGAGAGATGGGTCTTAGGGTTGACAGCTATATGCGAGAGCATCATTATCAGCTGCGGTCGATGATTACCGGTAGGAGAACTGCGGTTCTCTTTGAGTTCGAGACGGGAAATGATGCGGAGCATAGGGCCAAGGTCCTTTAAATATACTCCGAGTATATTTTAAAGGACCTTGCATAGGGCCACTGTCAAATTCAGCCACCCATGTCTTTCCTGAACTGTGCTACACAAATCTCCGCCATCTTCAGCCTCACTCTTTGTAGCTCTTACCCAAGTAGGTCCGGGTCTTGCTAACTCCTCTGGTGCCCACACGCACCCAGCAGACACTATTATTAATATTCTCCTAAGGGCTGTGAGAAGGAAATGTCTAAGCCATATCCACCTGCCATTCATCATTATCTCTTCTACATGTGAAACTTCCATAATTTCCCTTATATTTAACCATCCTTCCTAATATTCTTCTGAATGTTTTTTTCTCACACCGTTATCCATGTCTGGATACTGGACCATACTGGACTTATGTTATTTTTTGGTCTTGCCTTCGCACAATTCTTAAATTTGTTAACCGCGTGTGTATCCTCCAAGGTATGGCTGCCCTTAGGCGTTTCCTCGTTTCTGTAGAGTGAAATTGACCTTATTGCTAATCTTATAGTGTCAATTTGGATATCAAGCCTACCTTGACGATGTTTTTTCCTCTGTAAGATCAGTTGTGCCTGAGTAAAGGGTTCGAACTAGACCGAAAGTACTTGGCTATCTCGCTTTCCATTTTTTCCTTCGTGGATAAAACCTTTATATATATATATATATATATATATATATATATATATATATATATATATATATATATATACATATATATATATATATATATATATATATATATATATATATATATATATATATATATATATATATATATATGTATATACATGTATACATGTGCACACACACACACACACACACACACACACACATATATATATATATATATATATATATATATATATATATATATATATATATATATATATAAAGGTATAAGCCACGAAGGAAAAATAAGCAACGGAGTTTCCGCCAGGTCTTTCGACGTTCAACATCCTTTACTTAGCAGATAAACTGACTTACATGAGGAATTGACAGTACAGGAAAGCTCGTATAACTGACAGATAGGGATTATAAGGAGATTAGTACCTAGAATCCGGCACACCTGGAGAAAGAGTAACTTTTCAAATAACGCATAAACATGGGTACAATTTAAAAAAAACAAAAAGATTAATTCAATCTACTCAGACACAAGGGCAAGACAATTAAAGGATAATATAGGGTGACAGCTATTCAGACTTTGGTAAACAAAACGTATTCCACAATACATATTCACAATACATATTAAGCATACATATACAAAGAAGATATCTCTAAGGCAACTGATTTGTAATTAAGTCTGTAATTATATCTTGGAGGTCATTCTTAAACATGTTGCAAATGCAAGGGTCTAAATGAAGCAGTCCACGACTTATCTTAAAATTACAATGTGAAGTAAGTTGTATTATAGGAGATTCTAAAAGATTTCGTGGTTGTTTTCACTTAAATGAATGAGTATTGCATTAGATATTTGCCCAGTTTTTACAGAATATTTATGCTGGCTTAATCTTACTTCTAAGCCCTTGCTCGACTGTCTTCGTTGTATATGCATGTATAATATGTATTGTGAATATGTATTGTGAATAAGTTTATGTTTACCAAAGTTCTGAATAGCTGTCGCCCTATGTTATCCTTTAATTGTCTTGCCCCTGTGTCTGAGCAAACTGACTTAATCTTTTTGTTTTTTTAAATTGTACCCATGTTTAAGCTTGTTTGGAAAGGTTACTTTTCTCCTGGTGTGCCGGATTCTAGGTACTAATCACTTTATAATCCCTATCTGTCAGTTATACGAGCTTTCCTGTACTGTCGATTCTTCATATAAGTCAGTTTATCTGCTAAGTAAAGGACGTTGAACGTCGAATGATCTTGCGGAAACTCCGTGGTTTATTTTTCCTTCGTGGCTTATACCTTTATTTATGGATTTATCACGTTCCAAACTTTCGTGATTCAGATACACACACACACACACACACACACACACACACACACACACACACATATATATATATATATATATATATATATATATATATATATATATGTATGTATGTATGTATGTATGTATGCATAAAGGTATTTATGCATTTATCACGTTCCAAACTTTCATGATCCAGTTTTTACACACACACACACACACACACACACACACACACTATATATATATATATCTATATATATATATATATATATATATATATATATATATATATATATATATATATATGTTATTCACTTACACGAGATGTACGTTGAGGCCCTCAGTCTTAAGACACCTTAAAAATATAAGTACAATATATTTTTCACTTCTTGTTTAGTCAAGACCACCCACATCAACTCACAGAAGCTGTGCCTACCTCTTCCCTTAGTAATTAAGAGTTGGACACGGCAGACTATCCTACTTCACTCCTAACCCCTAAAACTCTGCCTCTCCCACAGCTAAATGACCCCCCATTGCCATCTGTTTCCACACCAGGTGCTGTGGCTCAGATTTCATTTCCAGGTAACCGTCAACATCCCAAGAAAGCCAGGCCGCCAAGATGGGACAAAACAAGAGACCAAAAAGGCAGAGAAGAAAGTCGGCTTGAGAAGCAAGTCTGAGAGTCATTCCTGTAGCAGACGTAGTCCTGTTCACACTGGGGGAAATTTTTCTGGGTAACTCACCCCCTCCAACTAACCCAGGGTCGAGACTTCACTTTCCCCGAAGCTTATTACCTCATACCGGCTCTCTACTTTTAAGACTCTGATTGTCAAAGAAGAAGGTACAGTTTGCTTTTGAAATTTGTTCGATGCACAATTCTTTTCCTTCTTTAATTACCGTCTTCTCTCAGAATATATAACAAACCCCCCATTGCATATCCTTCAGAGAATTAGTGAAGTAGAAAATATTTGTGCCTTGCATCCAGAAATGTTCATTTATCTTGCTATTCTCGTGACAGTGTTAAGCAACTTACATTCTCTGCCTTACGCAAATCCCAATTACATAAATCGCGTTTCAGATCGAGAATTACAGTGCATTCTTAATTTGCAGAATTAGGAGAACGCCAGACGTTGGAACCAAGGAACATGAAAGGCAGCGCTTTGGCCTTAATTATGCACCTGAACGTAGCATATTTCACATTCCATGCAGATAAATGTAATTAGCATACGGCATTATAGGATGTGTGAGTATATCTGTCTTTTCTAAAACACTTGGTTTTGCTTTCCTCTTAGAGAGAAAATCAAACGGGAGTAATGAATTCACGGACATGTTCCTTACAGGTTAGTATGAGAATGCCGTTTTCTTTTAAATATGTGAATAGTTCGACATGGAGACGCCTAGTGTATGAGGTCACAGAGTGAACAGATGAAATTGGAAAGAGATGAAAATACAGCAAGAAGTCCGGAGAGATGTAAAAGGATTCTGTCATTATGTCTCATTCAAAATACACATAGACGAGTAAATGAAGGGGAAACCATTTCCACTGAAGTCCTTCAGACATTTCTGCGAAGTGAGAAAGATTTGGGCTTTCACAGAAAATAAGGAACCGCTAGAACTTGCCTAAATCCCAGTAAAGGCATGGCCATTAGACACGAGTTTATAGATTTGTTTATCTTGGGAAATGCACATTCATGGCGGAGGGCGCAGCTTTTGAGACCAATGCGATGTGCTTATCTGAATTGGGGCATTTTGCTCGAAGCGTGCGTCTTTACAGCATCCTTTGCGATTTCGAAATATCTAATTCTGTTAAAATGTCTTGGGCAATTCTGAGTCTTTTTTTTTCTGGGTATTTTCCGTTCTAAGATTTCTTAACAATGGCCATATTTTTATATCATAATGCTTTCGAAATGTACAGATTTCAATACACAAGTATAATTTACTATTTTGAAAGCTGCAAGAAATATATATATATATATATATATATATATATATATATATATATATATATATATATATATATATATGTATATATATATATATATATATATATATACATATATATATATATATATATATATATATATGTATATATATATATATATATATAATATATATATATATATATATATATATATATATATATATATATATATATATATAATATATATATATAATATTTTGTCAGGAAACCGATTTTAGACCTTTTTAGACATTTTCTTTCACTAATGAAGATGAATCAGCACTCAGGGAAACTTCCCTTCTGGCAAAATGCCAGAAGCAGACAAGCAAATCCCAACTTAATAAATGGCGTTTTGGCTTGAAGGAAACAAGTTTTATTTATTTTTTTTTCCATGAAATAGAAATCAATTTCATTTCATTTTTTACTAATCAAAGTTCAGTAAACAAGAAGGATTAACTAAGCAGTTTCGATTCCAGTTTTCTGTGTAAATTCAATACAATCAGTCTACAATGAAGTGGAAATCCGAATCTCACCCAGGATAAATAGTGCCTGCCCTTTCGAGATGCACTTTAATCATCCATCGGCCGCAAGCTTCGACAGATCACTTGAAAGATTATCAGTTCTCTGGCAAAATGACTATCTTGTGTAATAGGAAGGCAGGGGGTAGAGGGTGGGGGCTTGGAGGGCGGATCAGTTATGTAGGTTAACTTTCCAACTTGTTTTGAATCGGTGGTGGAACTAGACTGGTTTGCATGGGATTGGGTCATAGTGGATCTTGAGACCCTCTGGAAACAGGAATGGGAATGTGTGGAAAAAGATAGCCATAAAATCTTAGGAATAAAGAATTCTTGGTGTTAAAAAACAAGAAAAATATTAAGGGAAACTGATCTCTAATTAAATAGTCGCACTCGTGTTCTTGTCCTCGGTACTCAGTTGATATTACATTTCATTAAGCGAAATAATACCCCTATTACCAATATGCTAAGAAAATCATGTAATTTCATAGCCCTATGGGTTGGAATGTATCAATTTTAAATTTCTTAAAGAAGTAAGATGAACCTTCCCCCGTAAACAAGTTAGGCGATTTAATGCAATGGTGTCATTATCTTTGATTTAAATTATATTAGTGAGAACCTCAGACCAAAAACTTTCATGAAAACATGATTTCATTCTTACATCCACCTTCCATCATGGAAGTGCTCCATGTATCTGTCCGCTATTCCCTTTGAAATGAATGACTGAGAGCCAAATTCAATTATTTTCTGCATGATAGAAGAGGTTATAGCACGATTTTAACACAAACGACGCAATAGTGGTGAATGCATCTGTATACCTTCTCTGAAATAATACATTTCTAATACTGAGAGAGAGAGAGAGAGAGAGAGAGAGAGAGAGAGAGAGAGAGAGAGAGAGAGAGAGATTGGTTGGAGAAAGAAAAGGCTCTAATGAGATATGTTCAGAATATACAGATTTAAGCTTTGTTTCTTTTTTCATTGAAACCCGAAAGAAAACCCTAAAATTTGAATTAATTAGGTCTGTTGAAGAAATCCTATTTTCCTCTTTCACACCTTCGCTGGAAATAGTGTAGCTATGAAAAGACGTTCCATCAAGTCTCATTCAAAGAGAGAGTGCGTAAAGAAAATCATGCAGTTTCCAAAGATCTTAGAGGAGCCATTAAATGTCAAACATCTCCACAAGCCACAGAAAGCTGCCTTGACGATCAATACCTCCAGCCTCTAAATCCGTGATTATGTTGCTGCGTGTTTGCATCTGCATCAGATTTACAGCCTCTTAAGGCGTCTTATCTCCACCGCAAGAGGAGAGAGATGGGTCTTAGGGTTGACAGCTATATGCGAGAGCATCATTATCAGCTGCGGTCGATGATTACTGGAGGAGAACTGCGGTTCTCTTTGTGTTCGAGACGGGAAATGATGCGATGGTGGACATCTCGTGTGCAGCGGGATGAGCATTTCGAGGAAGACGAAAACTCCCTGTTTCATGAGACAATATTGGACGTCCGGGCACCTTTGATATGGTAATGCTGCACCTTCCTAATCTGCATATGTCCTTCATACATCTTCGGTGCTTTTGTGAGAGTTCTCATCATGTATTCATATGTGCCTTTCTACATCAATTTTTTTTTCTAAATTTGCATACCCACCAACTCCTTGGTTGATCTGTTTATCTACCAATCTATCTAAGCACAGTTTCCTTTCTTAGATCTGTTCCTACAAGTTGTCAAACTTCTTTAACTTTCTCATATCAATTTTAAACAGTAACTTCAAGCGACTACTGTAAGTAACTAAATTAGACTGGGTTAGGATATAGGATTTTGTTTTCATGTATGTGCCTTCCATACTTCGAGTACGTACTTGTCCTATTAAAATTCAAGGCAAATCCTTATGACAAGATATGGTAAGTGGAAATATATGTAGATCACATTCCCAGTCATACAACAGCCCACACACCAAGATTACCTTCGTTTTTAGATGTTATTTTTCTTTTGATATTCCCCTTTAAGCAAAACCATCATTTGGATTTCCTATCTCAGTCATGTCCTCCTAATTGCAGTTATTTCATTTTAATTTTCTGCTTTAGATGTCGTATGGTTCTTCCCTATAACGTCCAAAAATACCAATGAATATTTCGTCTTGGTTATTTTAACTGGGTAGTATTTTCATATACTCCAACTAAACCTTTACCATAATTTTTTTCTATTTTTAGTTCTTTTAAGACTCTGAATTTTGCAGTTTACTATGTATTTCATAATTTTGAGCCTTCGTTTTTGCAAATATCTTTTAAACCAATCGATTGATTTGCATAGTATCCTACTCTAATTTATTATATTGAATTTCATGTCCAAACACAGATTGTAAAGGCACTATACTCCTGAATTTTAGGACATAGCCAAACGTACCTAGTTAAGATCTAAGAATTCGTTCTCATAGGCAGTCTTGGGTTACTTATCAATCCAATCACCAACCTTTCCTCATTCTTTAAAACTCACTTCCCCATCTGTCTTTTCATTTATTCCCTAACACCCCCCTCTCTCTCCTCTCTTCTCTCTCTCTCTCTCTCTCTCTCTCTCTCTCTCTCTCTCTCTCTCTCTCTCTCTCTCTCTGCCTATCTTCGCAAAATTTGTTACGTAATGGAATTTTTACGGGGTCATATTAGTATTAAAATTTTTCAACTGTGCAATGTGGGATGAAATGAGCTATTGATCTACGTTGTTGTACAGAATTTAGGGGTTTCCGAAATCTTTGTAGTTGATGAATGAAATGTCGGGTTAAAGGAAGGTTGTCTCGTTGCTGTTCAGAGTTATAGCTTACATGTCGAATGCCCCCTTGGATGGAGTAATGCATTTACTATACGTCTTCTTGTAGTTTACAGCAGTGAAAAAGCTGCCCCAAAAAATTAAGAATAAATCTGAATAGGTAAGAGATTGCTTATGGTTATATTTGAAGGTCTTATATATATACACACACACACACATATATATATATATATATATATATATATATATATAATAAATATATAAATCATATATCATAGTATATATATATTATATATATATATATAATTTATAATATATGTATATATATATATTAATATATATATATATATATATATATATATATATATATATGTATATATTGATTAAAGTAATTTTATATAATGTTAATATAATTTGTCAATCGTTGTTTCCATCCTTTTGATCTTATTTTAGTTTAAGTTTATTAATATGCTAATCTTAGTTTGATGAACTCTATAAGGGAGTCTTACGATTTTGCAGTTTTGCTTTGTTTTTCTTAGGCGTTTTGTTTCTACTACCTTCTCCCCCCGGTATTAGTGAACTACTGAAGTGCCTGATTAAAGATCGTTGTTTTTCTCTCCTATGAGCTGTGTTGACTCGAGTAGAAGGCTTGATCGTAAAGGTGGTGATACATGACAGAGTTAGTTCGAGTTCCTCCTCACAGCCTAACGCTTTGCCACTTGATTTA
>NC_087208.1:13092759-13110259 GCF_015104395.2 Macrobrachium nipponense | reverse complement strand
TTTCACAAACCCCTTTGTCCTTGGGGAATGTCTTTTGTTGGACGTTAATCAGGGATTTGGCTAAGGTGTTTGGGTAAGTAAATGCAAAGGGTTAGATTTTCGGAGGGTCTGAGTCACCATCTTAATCCTGTCCTGGTGAGCAATTTTAAGCCTTGACGTATATTCCCTGTTTACAAAGTACCAGTACAGGACGTTCTTCAGTTTTGAGGGAAAAATTATTCCCCTATTCAGATCATTTTCCATTGGGGCTTGACAAAATAAGAAAGTTAGTTGAATTATGTGCATCTAATAACGTATTTTCATTTGGGGAATCATTCTATAAGCAAAAATTTGGGTGTAGTATGGGTAGTCCTTTAAGTCCAGTTTTAGCCAATCTGTACATGGAATACTTTGAAACTACAGTAATAAATGCAATAAAACCCAAAAACATGCTGTGGATGAGATATGTAGATGATATTCTAACATTTTGTGATAATAGGTGGGGCAATTAACAGATAACAATCCTTATTGCTTGTTCCCTCGTAGCCTTGGTGTCTTGAGATAACAATCCTTATTGCTTGTTCCCTCGTAACCTTGATGTCTTTGAGACTTGAGCTTTGGTATTGCTCCCATGTATGTTTTAATTAATAAAGCCCTTGTTTGAAGAAACTAAAGTCTCCTTCACCTCCCTGGGCACTATATGGTAGCAGAGTGTGGTTTGAGGGACTGCGGCAATCATCTTGGAGACTGAATATTACTACGTCAGATAAAAGAAAATGATGAGCACCTAAAAGTTCCAGAACATCGAGGAGGGGGAGCTATCCGGAAGTTCTGTGTGTAAGTTTCTGCAAATGTGAAGCCGTCTGTGAGAAGGAAAACCAATGGATTTCGGCTTATGAACTGGAAAGGGTGTATTAGTTCTGTCGACAAGAGTGCTTTGGGGAGCAGATATCATGGATAGATGAAGAAAACAAATTTGTTGTGATGATGCTGAACTGTTGATACATGGTGAGGCAGACGACCTGAGCCTGAAGTTGTGTGAGTCGAAGAGTGGTATACGAGTCTTCACAGTAGCTTAATCTTTTTGCTGTTTTGAGTGTTTGTGAGTGCTTGGGGATCTTCTGGAAGAAACCTTGAACCCTGATGTTACTATCTGCAATAAAGGGAAAAGCAGTTATAATCGGAAATTGTTTATATATATTTTTTTCCCTCACGAGGAAAGATGGCGTCTTCAGAATACTCTGCAGTTTCCTTACCAGGATACATTGAAGATGAAAGTGAACTTATGAACCAGTTGACCTGACTGGCTAACTTTGGAACCATAGACAATGCTGGAAATTTTATTTTCAAATTTTGTTATAAGTGTAAAGGCCCGGTATTGGGACATAAAGAAAATGGAGATGAGAGCAAGTGTGAAAGTAATGAGTTGAATTTAGGTGAAGTGGAACAGGTAAAACGGTGGCTAGAAACAAATGAAGTTTTTGAGGCAGCAAAAAACCAGTTAGATCAAAGGTATGAGGCTAGAATTTGTGGACAGTGCAATAAACTATTTAAAAACAGAGCAACCAATATTTCGCATCAGAAAAACTTTCACAAAAAGTGGGATTTCGGTAAAGAAACAAACAGGATAATGTATGAAAAGTGATATGGATGAAAGACTTGACAAACTATTGAAAATCATTGAAAAATTTTTTGAGATAAACCAAGTTGGAAGTGGAAATGACCATGTTAATTTAGTTAAAAATCGGAAAGCTCCAATTTGGACTAATGAACAGGATTTTGAAAGTTATTGCCATCAACTAAGGCTTTGGGATGCACAGACAACCATTCCTCCAATTCAAAAATTTTTCGAATTAGTGGATAGTTTAAAGACAAACAAAGAGATTGGAGGATTATCAGAATTTGTGTCAAGAGACGTTATAGAAAAAGTAAACACTAACAGTGTAACTATCATTGAAGACGTGATAAACTTGCTAATAGGTACATTTGAAAAAAACAATCTTGGAACAACTCCAGAAATGGAGTGCCTTTCAGGATTATGAGAGAGGAAAGGAAAAACTAGTTATCAGAAGCTTGGTTCCAAACCTAGAAATAGATTTGATAACCACTAAAGGTAACCATCTTGCTGTTGTCTTGGAAACCAATAAAGAATATATATATATATTATATATATATATATATATATATATATATATATATATATATATATATATATATATATATATATATATATATATATATATATATATATATATTTTAGGTAACTGTTCATTACTATAAAATGATCCACAGCAGTCAAACTGATTTTTTGGGAATTTATTTTAAAATCAGTGCCTTCGAAATCATTCTCAAACTTCTCGGGGCCTTTTGTCTCTGGGAAATGGGTACAGCAGTGCTGTGTATGCGTTATTGCTTGGCCCTCCCTTGACGACAAAAATGTCGTCCAACCAACCTCCAATCGTCATGCCAGTGCCCCTGACGCCTAACGATACATCTACTTCACACACACAAGTTCCGTACTCTCGAACAATTCCGACGTCGATCTGTCAATGCATCCTTTACCGATGAGGAAATTCACGTTGCACATTCGGAATTTTAAGACCTGATACCAGGATCCATTCTCCGAGAGCGACCCACGGAAAGCTTTATCTCTCGCAAGAAAATATCATATGCCACTATGTGGCTCAGGACTGGCACAGTGATAATCTACGCCGATGACCCTTACAATCTGCTTCCAGAGGGGCCTGCTTGTCTAAGCCTACCTGCAGTGTACCATACCGCAGAAAATGTTTTCGAATCGGCTGTCTCCCTCAATAAAAATGGGGGAAACAAATGAAAAATTTGATGAGACAAATGACATATTTTTACGGATCTGGGATGCGATCAAAGGAACACAGGAATCATTAGATAGTCGTACAGCAGACCACCAGATTCCTATGAAAGAGGAGAGAAGTGGGGTTGCGACCTCGTGAGTCTTCCAGCCCAAACTGCCCCCCGGCTGATGAGAATGATAATGATCATGAGTGGATAGACGGATGGCAGATACAAGCTAGTGGGAAAAGAAAACTTTCGCTTGCCCACTCAACTAACCTCCCAAAACGTGAATCACCTCACTTGAAACAATAATTTTGATCAATACTGCTTGATCCTAAGTGGGTTATACAGCATTATCCACGACTCTACTGCTGATCAAAATCATGCTCACCAAAATAGTGATGTAATGCTCCTTCCTTCCCTCTTCCAATTCCTATGTATAAAACAAAATGCACCTTCATGAATCATTTGTGACCTGCAACATTTGCTACAATCTGCAACAGGCTACGATCACATCCCCTTTACAGGTGTCTATCAATACCCCATCCCTCCTTACCGTGAACCCCCCAACTGGTCTCTTGTCTGCTGTGAATTGATATTAAAAATCACCAGAAAACCAGATCCTTTAGGGTGAAAATAGGTTGTGGTCTATAGTTCAACCGGTAAACGCCTTACTTTGCACTAACCCAAATTGTAGAAATCACCATGACAGGAGAGATCTAAAGAATTCTATTCGAATATATATCAGTTATGCTTGCCTAAAGCGAGGGTACCTTTAGATTTCATCAAGATTAAAGATCTGTATTTTTTAGGGTCTTGTAAACAGTCTTCTGTTAAGAATGTTCTTCTCTTACCCTTTAGGTCCTTGTAGGTGTTAGCTGGGAAAACTTTCAACAAATTATTCCACCTATCTTATAGGTCTCCTAGGAATATAGCTATTTTATTTTATACTAAACGACGATGCGCAATAATAAGACGGACAGTTCTTAAGTTATCAGAGGTGCTTTTCCTTCTAATCTTGAAATACATACTAATATGATAAAGACTTTGACAAAGAAGATAAAATCATGTCAAATGATTCCTGCGTTAAAAATGGAACTCGTGTAAAAGAGAAAAATGGGGAAAAAATAAGTCACGAATTTTTCATCTCCCTCATAAGCCAAGTAATTCAACCGGAGAGAGGATTTCACGAGGCACATCTACCGTGTTCATCACTTAAGGCTTCGTTCAAAGCTGCTGGAAGAGATGGCATCGGGCGTCACGGCCTCCTTATTCATAAGCACATTAAAACTTCCCGGGGGCGCTGGGAGAAGAAAGGCCTATCTGCTGACGCTGTTCGGAAGGAGTAGACTGCTGGTTTTGGGGCAAATGTTCTCCATTCCGGCGGAGGGTGCTTAATGAGGGACTGAAATATTAACATGGAGATAGCACACTAACATTAGGATAACGTCTAAGAGGTATTTCGTTCTAAAAGATTCCAGTATTATTCTGCTTTTAGTGACGGAAAATTATGATACGAAAGTACTTAAGAAAATTATAATTATAAGATAGTGTAACATTTTAAAAGCTCAATTAACAGCTTTTAAGAATGGTGTCTGCTGTCATAAGGGTTACTGCACTTTTGTCTAAAAAGTCAAGTATATCTTAGTTTTACCAGACCACTAAGCTGATTAACAGCTCTCCTACGACTGACCCGAAGAATTAGATATTTTTACGTGGCTAGGAACCAATTGGTCACCTAGCAACGGGACCTACAGCTTATTGTGGGATCCGAACCACATTATATCGAGAAATGAATTTCTATCACCAGAAATAAATTCCTATGATTCCGCGTTGGCCCAGCCGAGAATCGGACTTAGGACCAACGGATTGGTAGTCGAGGGCGAAAACCACTAGTCCAACGAGGAACTACTTTTGTCTAAAATTAAGATATGTTTGTATCCAAAAAAAGAAAGGTTTTGCTTTTACGTTTATTATTTTTATATTCTTTAATATATAAAAATAATAAACCATTACTATAGCATAAGAAAGTTTAAAATTTCTAAAGTATGAAATTGAAGCTAAAACATCTAGCACGCTTTTGAAAAATACCAAGCAAATTAGGTTATTAAGTTTAGAATCAACTCATCTGAATACGTGACGTAATGCTTCAAGTAAACCTTTGTGGATAAATGATAGTCATTTTTCAGTGGAGAAGGTCTTAACTTGCCGCAGGATAAATATTCAAATTTGCGCGAGGCTATGCCCTTACATACATATTCATACCTGTAGTCATATATTACCAAAATAAACAGATAAATTCCCTAAGACTTTTTCACATCTCGTAGTCAGAAACCACGACAGCAAATGAAAGAATGGCTCGCGCATGCACAAGTTCACACGCACACACACATATGAGTAGACAAATAGATATAAAAATAACAGTTCTAACGAATTCTAAATATACTGCAGTGTTCAAAAGTGTCTACTTAAATGTACGAAAAAGCCCTGAAAAATATATGCCCAAGAAGTTTTTTAGATTTCGTTTTCGTGTGTATTTTAAGGAAAAAATATTCATGACAGTAATAAGATAATTTGTCAGGTAATTTAATGGGCACTCTACAATAAAATTTGATAATTCATTTATCAGAGAAAACCAGAAATCTTTATTAAAACTATTTGCTAGTCTACTCACAGAATCTTTTGGTGTTGTGACGAAAGCCTTTACGTAACGATGAATTTTCTTAATTTATTATTCATTATCTATAACGAGGAAAAGATTCTCGCCAATAATTAATAAGCCTAAGCAGAGAGATAGAGAGCATTATAGATGCAGTGGACAAAGACGCTTATACCAGTTGCCATTATACCATAGGAAGGTTGCAAATCTCAGAAACCTTTACTCAACGTCTCTTCCTCTATCGCATAGACATGGACAGTTATTATGTTGGGAAATTTTTGACCAAGGATTTTTCTCCAGTTACAAATTATTCCTTATTTTTTATACCTATTTTCAATCTAGGTTAGCTAATGTATTTGTGATGAAAAGAATCCACTGAGTGTCATCCAGTATCTGATGAGAATTGAGTGAGAGAGTTTATTAATATATATATATATATATATATATATATATATATATATATATATATATATATATATATATATATATTACAAGGTCTATTTGAACCCTTGACATGAAGGACTTCGTAACGTGAGCCCTCTCAAACAGATATCTGACACCTACCTTAAAAAAATCTTCCAATCGGCTTCTCTGCCATAAATTTCAGTGTGATGAAATTGAGGCTAAACCAAACTTCAAAATACCCCAAAATAAAACCTTTATTTCCACAAAACTAACAAAAATTAATTGAATAACACAAGACATAAAGTGTGCTCACTTCTAGCAAAACAAGTCATCCCAAAATGAATACCACACACCATCTCAAACAAGGTACATTAATTCACATTAGACATCTCTATTTTCCCCACTAACTGATATGAAAAAGGTTCAGTAAAAAAGTCAAGAATTCTCATTATATATGGTAACATTGAATCTATTTCAGGCAAAACAAATTATAATCTTCAGAAATCAAATAAAGTGGATGAGCATAAAAAGAATGGGATTAAAATAAAAAGCACTCTTGTATACATAAAAAAACTGATTAAAAACTCAAATATCTTCCACCAAACATAGTTTACACACAGTGCATGTGGAAAATGTTCATTGTTCAATAAAAAAAAAAAACGTCTCTTCACTCCAACACTAAATTATCTTTTACCTTCGCTTAGATCTCCGTGCACCTTCCCTCCGTCTTGACTCACTAACTGTCACTTCTGCTGGCCGGCTAATGCCCGACTTCCGTTTCGCTATCGGGTTATATTTTGTTTTGCATGGGCTGTGATGTACGTACAAAACTCACGCACGCGAATGTTCTCCAAAGGTTTGCTTGCATTTTTGTGTGACGTAACTTTCGGGTGATACCTACACCACTCGAGTTACGTAGCCACTCGCTGGGTTAACTTGCGCACTCGCACTCTCGAGACCCAATCTGTTTTACACTCGTTGGCAGCCTCTGATCAGTACCCCAAAATATTCGCTGACCGACCTGTTGACAATTGGAGTTTTTTCCAAAACATAGACACAGGCGTTTGTTGAACATTCCAATCTCTTTTCGATATAGTCTGTTGCTCCCCACACATCCACATTTTTAACCACCCTTGAAGAGCAGGTTATAAATACACACACACACACACACACACACACACACACCACACACACATATATATATATATATATATATATATATATATATATATATATATATATATATATATATATATAGTCTGTGTGTGTATGTTTGTAAATGTTTTTTTGTTCAAAATCTTAAATCTCTGAAAGTTCTTCACCGATTGCTTTGAAATTTTGACACAACATCGCATTTGAATATGCACATGCTTTTATATATAGTACAAAAGGGTACCACAAGGCAGGGGTTGGTGGTTGGGTGGTGGCTTGTTTGAAGGGCTTCCCTGAAACGGAGTTGGTTATGTCCGTAGACTTAGTAACTTTTCGTATTTTCAGTAATTCTGGTATACATATGACTTACTATCTGGAAATGAATACTGTGGGGGCAAGACATCAATGGCCACAAAGTGGGTAGGGCTTGGGAATGGGGGACAGAGAGAGAGAGAGTGAGAGGGAGAGGAAGTGAGAGAGTAGAAGGGATGTTACGGAGAAGAGAGAGAGAGAGAGAGAGAGAGAGAGACCTTACCAAACAGACCTTACAGCTCGTTCTGGTTTCCCCAGGTCCCTCAGTGTGAGGCACCTTTAATGTCTTACAGAGAATTGCTAATGAATCTTCCGGTATATTTTGCATCTTCCAATCCTTGATGGTCTGGGATGCAGCTTAGATATTTGTCGAGCTTATTCTTAAACACATCTACGCGCACTCCTAATATGTTCCTCAGATGAGCTGGTAACGCACTGAATAGACGCTGCATTTATCGATGCTGGTTCATATTGGATTAATGTCCTGTGAGCTTTCCTTAGTTTTCCTGGTATAGATTTGGGCACTATTAATCTAACTCTGCTTTCTCTTTCTGATATTTTTAGCTCCATGATGTTTACGGTAATTCCTTCTATCTGTTTCCATGCCTGTATTATCTGTTCTAGCTGTAAAGGACCTTTGTACACTCTCCATTTGTGCAATATCCTTTTGGTAGTGTGGGTGCCATATCATACTGCAATATTGAAGCATAATGATGTGTTTGGCTGTTCTTCTTTTGGAATGGTCGAACAACTTTCCCATTTTTGCTTTACATTTTGCCAATAGTATTGCTATTTGATCATTGCATAACATGTTCCTATTCAACATCACACCAAGGTCTTTAACTTCTTCCTTATTTGTGATTGTGTCATTATTAGGTCCTCTATATGCATACAGCATTCCTTTATCATCATAATAATATTGATTCAAATTTATCAGAGTTAAAGCCATCCTATTTACCTCTGCCCATTCATATATTTTGTTTAGGCCTCTTTGTAGCGAATTCCTATCTTCGTCACAAGTAATTTCTCTACATATTCTTGCGTCATCGGCGAAACTTCTTACTACTGAGTCTATGTCAGCAATCATAATAACAAACAGCAATGCAGCTAACGCCGTACCTTCTGGTACACCGGATATTACCTTAGCTTCATTCAATGTCTCTCATTTGCAATCACTATCTGTTTTCTGTTTTGCAAAAATTCTTTTATCGATGTTTTCTCATTTTCTTTGCTAATATATTAGGGTCTACCTTGTCAAAAGCTTTTGCAAGTTCTAGGTAAACCACATCTGTACCTTTTTCGTTTATCATGCTGTCCTATATTAAACAAATTATTTCTCATTAAGTGTTGCATTATATTTTTCTTCATTGCCCTTTCATACACTTTCATAATTTGTGATGTGAGACTCACAGGCCTATAATTACTTGCCTCTAGTCTTGATCCGCTTTTTAAATATGCTAATTTATGTTCATCATAAATCTTTCCTGTATGTACAATTTGCCTTAATAATAATGTGAGCGGGTTTGCAATAGAATGAACTACTTTCTTTAACAAAATGGCAGGGACGCCATCTGGTCTGGCTGTTGATCCACATTTAATCTCATTAATAGCCTGCACAACATCGGTTTCATTAATATCTATGTCCGATAAATATTCACTACTTTCATTTCTGTGTCATTATCTTGTTTCTGTATCATTATCTTCATTATCA
Organism: Macrobrachium nipponense; assembly: GCF_015104395.2. NCBI lineage: Eukaryota > Metazoa > Arthropoda > Malacostraca > Decapoda > Palaemonidae > Macrobrachium > Macrobrachium nipponense. The sequence goes on along the minus strand of NC_087208.1, from coordinate 13,101,227 downwards.
ATTCTAGATGTAAATTATCTCTTATATCTTTCTGCTAATCTTTGCATATTTCCTTCTTTTCATTCGTTAATCACCCTTCATTTCTTAGAGGGCCTATTCCTACTCTATGGCTATTCATCTTTTTTGCATATGAGTAAAATAGTTTGGGATTTGCTTGATATTTTCTAGGGTCTTTTTCTTCTAAGTCCCGTTTTTTTTTCTTTTCATTGTAATAATCTTCTGTTCTGGATTTTCTATCTTACTTCTTAGTTCCATCACTTTTGTTTGCATGCTTTTCTTTTGCAAGGCTTTTTCCTCTCTCTGATTTTCTGGAACAAGATCCTTCTGTCTCTTGGTATGCATGACTGATGTTTACTTTTCTTGTTCTGTATATATTTATCCACTACTTTCTCTAATATTTTATATAATCACCCTTCATTTCTTAGAGGGCCTATTTCTGCTCTTCTTTTATTAATCTTTTTCGCATATGAGTACAATAGTTTGGGGTTTTGCTTGATTTTATTAGGACCTTTTCTTCCAAGTCCCATTTTTCATTTTCTTTTGAATATATAATGTTTTGTTCTGCATTTTCTATCTTACTTTTTAGTTCCATCACTTTCCATGCTTTCTTTTCTCTTGCAAGACTTTTTTTCCATTTTCTGACTTTCTGAAACAAGATCCTTCTGTCTCGTGGTATGCATGATTGATGTTTACTTTTCTTCTTCGGTATATACTTATCCAATATTTTCTATAATATTTCATATAATATACCCGTATTTTACCTGTATATCATCACTTACGAATATGTTTTCACATCTATGTTTTATATTCTTCATTTATTTCTGACCATTTTGTATTCTTTATATAAAAATTGTATTTTCTATATCCGCCCACTTTTTCATCTCTTGTTTATCTCTGTTTTCACTTGCTTTGGAACGGACTGTTAATTCCATGACATTATGGTCTAAAATACTCGTTTTATACACTATTGTTTCTTTAACATAATTCACCTCGTTCACAAATACTAGGTCTAAAGTTTTATCCTTTCTTGTTGGCAGGTAATTTATTTGTTAAATTTTGTGTTCTACTATGAGATTCAGACTCTCTGTAATACGGTTTTTTGGACTTTGCTCCTTGTCAAAGCATCGGATGTAGCTGAAAGTTGACATATGTATATTTTACAACCACACACAAATTTTGTCAGCATTTTCAATAACCTAAACCGATAGTTTTAAGTTTTTAATAGAGTAAAAATGATCTAGGCCGACGCCATGGCCAATGATTACGAGCCAAGAGTCGAAAAACATTCATTATGTAAGCAAAGTAAAACACACCTTTTGACGAAATGTTGCCCCGCCCATCCACCATACAGAAATTCCATCGGCTCTGAAACCCAAAGGACTTTAGAATGGCGGAACGATACATAGATGTGGGTGGGGTATCAGTGCTAGCGTAGTAATACTACTGTAGCAGTAGTGCGCAACAGTATAGCAGTAATATACATGAATTAAACGTTTAGGCCAACTGCTGGATCCTTGAGGATCATTTAGCACTTCTTACAACTGCTCGAGAAATTAGTTTTTTATAGACAAATGTTAAATTTTCTAATCCAACAGTGCCCATGGTAGCCTTCAGTGTTATCCTGAATTATAACGAGGCGAAAGTGGGTGGAACCTCATGAAGTCATCATTCTGACGATAATTATTGGTGAAGGTTTAAAGCCAATATACGGTACCGGCTATTTTTTTTTCAGTAAATAGGTAGATAGCCAATAAATAAAAATTGCTTGACATTGGATATAGCAGTTTTCAAATCAAGCTTGTCTACTATGTTTTGAAAATTACCAACTATTCCCTACATCTTGTCAATCTGATTGGTGACCTATACAGTAGACTGTAATTTCTTAGGAAAACCTATTTTGGGAGTTAGACTAATAATCGAAGTGTTTTTTGTATTTATTAACATATGTTGTTGGTTTGTTCATTATGACAATTATCAGTGGAGAGGTTTCAGAGTTCATAAAGGTGTACTGCTTTGCTTGTATTTAAATTTGTATGTCGTTGTTGCCAGAGGTTTAGCCATCGTTACGTATAGCCAATCATCCATCGAGAAAGAGGGAAGAAATGCTGTCATAAGTTTACGTAACGAGTGCGTTCGAAACCTTTTCTCTGAGTAAGTTGGCCAGTCTTCAAAAAAGGTCACTTTTATTATAAGTACCAAATTTATTCAACCTACGTAATGCAGAATACAGTCAAAATTTATGTGTAGATATAATATGTATTCTGAATAAGCGTTATATTTATGAAATGCATAGATAAAAAGTTATTGCGAAAAAACCGTGTTACAGAGGCCCTGAATCTCATAGTAGTAGCATATCTAATAGGTTTTCGAATTGCCTTTTATCTTCTGCACTACTATTACTCTTTTTTATATGTATTAATACAGCCACAATCTCCTATTCGTTCTTTCCAATCTACGAAAGGAAAGGTAAAGTCTCCTGATAGGAGTATAGTCCAGTCTTTGTGATTTCTACATATATCATCAAATGTTTCTATTATTGTGTCAAACTCTTTAGTATTAGGGGGTCTGTATATTAGAATGTTCGATAATTTTTCAGATTCAAATTCTACCGCTATTAATTCACTTTCTTAGTCACTATATTTTATTTCTCATATATTTTTCCTTGATTTATGCCTCTCCCATCTATCACGGTTCCCACTTGATTCCTATTTTTTTCTATCTGATTTATGAGTTTGGAACCCCTTTATCACTCATTAACTTTCATGGGCTCTATCCTATTATGAAAGATTTGACAATTTGTGTAATTCTCTCTCTCTCTCTCTCTCTCTCTCTCTCTCTCTCTCTCTCTCTCTCTCTCTCTCTCTCTCTCTCAGGTGTGAGTGAAACGGCAGACTTGGAGACTTATTGTTTTTTTTTTCTTTTGAGAATCTGTACCGAGGTTAAACCCTCTGTAACAGATTATTTGGTGGCAGGTATAGATATGAACTGTTTACGCCTTTTGAGGGATTGGTCTGGGATAGAAATAGTGTTGGGAATTGAGACTTTTCAGTAGTGTTGGTATTTGTGGTTGGTTCTGACTTAGGGTTTGGTGACGTGCGATTGGAGACGACTGAGTGCATCACTTAGTGTGTTGTCTTCTGGAGTGTGAGGCAGAGCCTCTCTTGGATTTTTTGTCGCTGGTGTAGGGAAATTTTTGTTGTGTCAGATACCAGAATAACTGCGGGGTGAGTGTTCATTTTGTGCTTTCGTTTTCACTTTAGATAAGTCAGAATTTTACTAAAAGCACAAGAATACTATAACTGATTCACTTAAGTAGATTCTCGGATGAGCCTTATTCTTACGAGACGTTTGTTTGGTGGCCGCTGATTGGCTGGTACCGGGAGGTAGGCAGCTCCCAGCCAATCAGCGGCCGCCAAACTAACGTCTCGTAGGCATAGGGATCACCCAAGAATCTACCTTAAGTGAACCAGTTATAGGAATGCAGTTCAGAAAAAGAGGAATATCGAGACATGTGAGAGAAAGGCTAAGAATATCAAGAACACAAAATACAAAGCTAAAAAGTTTAGGAATATGAGCGCAAATATTGAAACCCATTTCTACAAAAGCCTAATCAGACCAATAATGGAATATCCATCAATACCCACATGTTTATCATCAACTTCCAATATAAGTGCATTACAAAAATTCCAAAATAAGATACTAAGGTCTACAGTGAGAAGCGATTAAAATGATGAGGATCTGAATATAGAACAAATAAAAAAAAATAAAGAATACAAAGTAGCACCAATTAATCAGAGATTATACAGACTGGCAACCAATATATGGAAAAACTAGTTCAATACAATACAATAGTGAATTAGAAAAAGAATCGGAGGCAGAAGAGAAAACCAACCAAACAGCACAGACCATAGTTGGTGGAGAAGAGTATCTTCATGTATTCATCACGACGAACTTCAACCACCATACTTTCAAGAAATGTTTTGTGAAAAAGTAATATGTAGAATTTACTAAAATATAAAATTAGAAAATTGGAACTTTTGTTAAATATGATTATACTATTCAAAAATAAATTTCAAAATATGTAATCTGTACAATTCACCATGTTAATATAATGTAAACTCATTATTGTATTATTTTATCATTAGTTAGAAAAATTGTACCCTTACCCAAATAAAATTGTGGATAAACCGAACTTTACATTACTCTTACTAATACTTAACTCGCTAAACTATTCCCTACCATGGTTAGCTGGCTAACTGCCCTCACTCTTCTTTCACCCATCTTACCTAATCATCTAAAAAAAATAATAGTAATAAATAAGTAAGATTTTGTGTTTGCAGTAAGGGAGTTCTTCTTTTCATTTTTTTTTTCTTTTTGGAATGCGGGAGGTTAGCTTGATATAGAGTACAATACGTTAGTACAATACAATACGTTGGTTACGCGTTGTTTTGAGACAGTGTCTTGTAGTTATGCCATTCTACTGATTTGTTTTTCCCTTCCCGAGTTTTGTCTGCGCCCAGCAATTTCGGGGAGTCAGATTCGGGAGTGGATTTTAAGTACTCTGTTTTCTTTAGCTTCTCTCAACTCGTTTTTTGATTTGTGTTCTTCAGTTGAGTGGAAGCTGAATTATATGTTCTCGGCTAGCGTTGTGCCATTGCGATTGTGGTACCATTTATGACTGGAGAATACATAGCGTCACATATCATTTTGTAGCGCGGTTGTTACATTTTTGGTGATAATTAAATAATCTTTTTTCCCCTCTCTCTTCTTCTTTTTTAGGTTTTTTTTAAAGGAAGGAATACTTTTTTTTTGTTTTGTTACACACACACACACACACACACACACACATATATATATATATATATATATATATATATATATATATATAATATATATATATATATATATATATATATATGTGTGTGTGTGTGTGTGTGTGTGTGTGTGTGTGTGTGTGTGTGCGTGTGCGCGTGTTCCTGAAGTTTTAACCTCAGTGCAGAGTCTCAAAAGAAAAAACAAAAAATATCTGTCAACCCCTCAGAAAAGTATGTTGGTAGCCATGACCCTTGAGCAGTAAGGCACTGGGTCCTCTCTCTCTTTATCAAACCCTCTCTCTCTCTCTCTCTCTCTCTCTCTCTCTCTCTCTCTCTCTCTCTCCGGTAGGTAAATCAGACTCGTGAACTACAAAAATACATTTATTTAAGAATAAAAGGATTAACTAGATAAATCAAGTTCTAAAAGAAACAAATGTTCAACTGAATAAATTAAAATTCAAAATCCAAATAATTCAAATAACACTGGGGATCGAATCAAACCCGCCCACCTCTTGCTCTACAATAACTAACATTAGTTTAGTCATAAAATAGGCAACTAGAAAAGTCATAACCTGGCAGACTCGCCTGAAGGGCCAGAAACGTCTGTAACATAAGGAAAAGGATCCCACATAAATAAATGGCAAACAAACCAAAATGACATAAATCAAGTCATACGGAAAGGGAAAAAGATATCTCTGAAATAAAGGTTTAAAACATTTAAAAAACAAAGCCACACTTAAAAGTACGCTTATCCATTTAGCTATAAGCACTACCACATAACAGAATGCAACTGCAAACTGGCCATCTTAATGATAAGGTCTCTTTGGGTGCTCTCCGTCTTAGTTATCTTACCTTCCCATTAAGTAGGGGAAACAGCTCGTACGTACACTAGCACAAACTTTATCACAAGACACTCCCAATAATCATGACGTCATTGATTCGTCACAACAGCTCATTATCGCGCCCATAAAATCTACCCAAAACCAGATCCTTGCTTCCGCTCATGCACGGACATTTAGACGTGATCTGTTTTGTCTTGGCAGCGACTTTCGCCCGGCACCTCCCCAAGTGTTTGCGTCAACATTTTGGGAGCTAACGCTAAATCTGTCCTCTAAAGACCCCTCTTGTCTCCATGGAGTCAAAATGATGATATCAATTGTTTCAAAAATATCATTGTTCATCGCTTATCAACCATCGGTTAACAAAACAATTTAAAAATATAACACACACACACATATATATATATATATATATATATATAACTATATATATATGATATAGGTATATATATATATATATATATATATATATATATATAAATATATATTTATGTATATAGTATATATATAATATATATATATATATATATATATATATATATATATATATATATATATATATATATATATATATATATATATATATATATATATATATATATATATAACAAGAATAAAAAAAAGTATTCCTTCCCTTTAAGAAAAAAAAACGCAAAAGAAATTCCCTTTTTTACATGATGACTCTTTTCGAAAAAAGTTCACACAAATTATTCATAACCATTATGGTACCATTAACCTGAAATTAATTCCAATAAATCCACTAATGATCGGTTCTTTTTTCAGATCCAAAGATCGTTTAGACCCTCATTTGACCTCCAATATGGTATATAAAGTATACTTGCCATAAGTGTAACTCTGGGACATATGCTGGGTCCACAAGGAGGCTACTGCAAGTCAGAATCGACTCTCAAACGGGGATTAAGTTTCCATACTGGCAGTAGGCTCTCCAATCCCGAGCATTCTAATGCAAGAAACCACTCTGAAAATTGTAAAACACACAGAAACAAGTGATTTCTGTATCATAGGCTAAACAAGTAATGCATATGAACTGCCTCTCTTGGAATATTTATTTATTATACAACTGATTCCCCAGTTAAATACCAAGACCTCCTGCACACAACTGTACACCTTAGTTAACTTTCATTTATGTATTCTTATTCTGTCCTCTGCCTTCATTGTATAGGGTTGGTTGGCGATCAATGGTCTTGCGTTTGTTTCTGTTTTTTTTTTTATTCTGTGCTGTAACTTATGAATTTTATTGAATTTTAGAGTAAAATATTAAGAAAGTTGACTCATTATTTAGCAAATTCACTGATGATGTAACAAAGTTATTACGAAACGCAGGAAATAATGAATCATGATGAATTTAGAACGTTTCTATGGTCACCTTCTTGTTATTCCTTATATATATATATATATATATATATATATATATATATATATATATATATATATATATATATATATATATATATATATACTAATTAGCTCTACCCCGTAATAATATATTTTCATATATGTTCACCAAAGGGGAATTTTTTAGTCGATAAGAATCGCGGTAATTTGATATGACACACACACACACACACACACACACACACACACACACATATATATATATATATATATATATATATATATATATATATATATATATATATATATATATATATATATATATAAATCTCTTTTACTGTGATACAACAGTATAATATGAAGATAAAAGGCCCATCAAACACTATTTAACGTTGCAACCATATATTTCGAGCACTTCCTTCTGTGCTCCTGATCATTAGTACAATTATGGACATAGGATATCTTTCAAGAGTTTATATACAAGACATATGTAGGTGTGGCAGTAAGTCTCTACTGGTGACCCAAGAAGGATGGGATTAGAATATTCCCTGGTGATTTCTGGCCTCATTAACTCTCGTCTGGCAACTCGTCTGGTAGTTGGATGTTCTTGGACACCTGCTTGAGAAGCGGCCTAATGATTAGTTCGTCGATGTCATCCGATTCCAATGTCCTCCTGACAGGTTTACGTTGTCGGTTTGATTGATGATACAAGATTCCAGCATCTCCCTTTTGTACGGACACCCACATTTGAAAACCAGCTTTGCCCCATTAAAATTGGTATTTGTAACAGTAAAATCGTGTACATTTGTTCAGATACTAAATAATCTTGTATCCGTTAATTCATAAGTACTGAGTTCAGTAGAATGCTGTGAGTTCTGTATCTTTGTATAAATCTTGAATTATGAGTCTTGCCCATCTAATAAGATGAGTGTAACCATCTGTCAGATATAGAAAAATTAGTATTTGTGTCCATCTATCATATTGTAAAGAAAATGGTTTATTTCTACGATTCTGTTCATATTCAATTTAATGCAGATGACACTGTGCTGTAATGCAGGTAGCTATATTCAGAAATAGTGTATGGATAATAGATGAAATTTCTAATAAAATCTTTGAGACAGTTGGCCCATGTTAAAGAGCCTTGGCGTTTTTTTTTATGTAAACTAAGTACTTTTTAGTATTGGTAATATTAAGGGTTATGACTGAAATGAATGGGTAGTATGATTGACTAACTTAGATTTCTGAATATGCAGGATAAATGTGAAAAAGAATCATACCTCTGGTCGATATATTTTTTCCTTTTTTATTTGTTATGTTAGAATAACAGTTCTTTGATGTATTCAGGCTGTCGTTCTGTAAAGTAGATTCCACAGGAGTCTCTGCTAAAAAGTTGCCTACGTTTAATCTCCATTATATTCGAGTCTTCTATATACGATAGTCATTTTGCGGGGGCCGGCTA
>NC_087208.1:13082759-13090259 GCF_015104395.2 Macrobrachium nipponense | reverse complement strand
AACAGTTTTTTGCAAATATCTTGCTTTGGACTCACTTTACCAGAATATATATCAATACATAAAATAATTGTACTTGATGTTATATTAATCTTTTTAGGCCATGTATTTGCAAGAACAAAAGAGATTACTGTCTATTTTGTATATTTTGTATTATGTCTCTTTTTGGACAAATTTTTACCAATAGCTGTATATTTCTGTTAATAAATTAACTAAATAACTAGTGATTTAGCAGTGAGAAAACCTGATGGTGCTCCAGAAGAACCATCGAGAAGGTAAAGTGAACCTTGGAAAAACCTGTAAACTTTTACAGATACTCTGAAGGGAGTGCAGTGACCACACTTAACATTCATATGGAACATTTATCTATTCTTTTTATTCTGTTTCTGATAATTGTGGTTTCTTTTTTAGATGGATTCGGTTTGTCACAACAGAAAATGAATTCTCTAATTGACCATTTTGTTTGGGAAAATACTGATGGGTTTTGACAATGAGAATTGTGTGTGACATGATTTTTTTTTGGGGGGGAGGCAATATGACTCTTAGAGGAGTAATTGTGTTTCATAGTTTTTGAGATTTTTCAAATTTCATTTTTCTTTATTTTCATGTTAGTTCTTTTGGGATATAAAGACTATTTTTGTGTGTCAGGGTTTGCTTTTTAACCTTGATATGATAATTTGATATTTCTGCAGAATTGCCAGTCTGGGGAGATGCCAAGGTAGGTTGAGTTAACAAATAAGGTCTTCTTTCCTTTTAATTAGAACAGGGTCCATTAGACCCTGTAACAGATTGGTAGCAGTCGGAAAAGGCAATCAGGTCTACGAATTACATTTCTGAAGAGACTGAGGGGTTGCATAGGAGTTAGGAAATTGTGCAGAAGTTAGGAAAAATTTTTATATTTAAGACTTATGGCAATTGTCTCTATATCGTTGACGAGGTGTTGGAGTCAGCGAAAACCGGTTGGTCGAGAACTCAGTGTTCGAAGGCAGTGGTGTTTCAAAGAGTGTGTGAATATGACGTTTGTTATAAATACGGTGTGGTTACCATAATTTCCCTGTGTTAAAAATCGGATATCAGAGGTGATCAATCGCGCATACAAGAGGATGGTTGTGAGTTTGTAGAAATCTGGGGTGCATGTGCGATTAGATGTGCACTAATCCAGTGAAGAGACGGCCTAAGTGAGTTGGGTGTCTCATGCCGTTTTTCTCTAATAAAGACGTAAATGTTTAGATATGTACTTTTAATTGCTATGCATAGTTTTTCTTTTTTTTCAGGGAACCAGAATGCAATTGGTTTTGTGACTTATTACGAGATATTCAGTTGAAATTGCATTTATGGGGGATGTTGTGATATGATTTTAAAAATTGTTTAATTTCTGTGTTTACTCTTTCGCAAATTAGTTTATTGAGGGGAATATACAGCGCCGAGTGTTTCACTTTTTTTTGGTTCATGCAAGGAGTTCGGCCAGCGATGGGGAAACTTAGCTAACGTCTTGGGTCGCGAAATCACCAAAAATACCTGGCTACCAACGAGACAGAAGGTTCGTCTATTATTCTCTCTCCCTTTCTCTCTCTTCTTCCCATTTTCTTTCGCTACGCCAATGACACACATTCGGTCAGCTGTTAAACTTGACCGTGAAACGAGAAAGAGGGACTTTTCTTCCCGCAGACTTGAGAAACATTTATTTTGAAAATATGTATGTGTTGGAGATGATATGATATTATTTTTGTTGTTGTTGTTGTAGATTTATGAGGGAAACTTGAGAAACATTATTGATGTTACTGAGGTCAGGTCGAATCCTAAAAGAGACAAAATGGCGGAAGCAGATGATAGTGATCATATTTTGTTGCGTAAAGTCAGTAAGGTTGCAGCAGAGGTTCGCCCTTTTCTGGGTATGGTTGATGGCGTACTTTCCCAGCTAGAGCAGATTTTTATTGAAGGAGTTAATCATTTTTTAGACGCCAAGAGAATTAAAAGTGATGCAGAGGCGTTCATGGAAGCAACAGCCTTGTTGGATTTCGACAAAGGCGATTTGGCACACCACTGCCATAGTTTTCAGTACACAAAATGCTGGTCATGGGTCAAACTACCAGCATTTTTGAGGACAGCCTATGGAGCAAAGGAACAAACGGATATGGTGTGAGACCTTAGAGGTTTCTACAAAATTAAAAAAAGGTCAGAAGACCATGGTCAAGCACAGCTCTCAGCTTTTTAACGCAGTGGGAGAATGGATACAGAAATTGAGGAATTCCCCAGGGGTAAATGGTGATAAAATCTCCCTTTATAACTTGCACAGATTGTTGCATTTTTCCCGGCTCCTACACTACGTCCCGGATGCCATTGTAGATAGCTTTGATGAAAAGATTGAACCTACACCAGATGAGGAACTGATTTATGCTCAGGTGCAGAAACACCTGTCCAAATGTCCCACAGTGGATTACACGTTTTCTAATGGTACCGGTCCAAGGAATTCAAACGAGGAACATAAGAGGAGATCTATGGATCCAGGGAACAGTTGCATTATTTTAATTGTAATAAGGAAGGGCAAACAAATGTGTAGCGTCATACATTGTGGATGATGCAAAAGTGTCTTGTCCATCTCAGAAATGGAGGGATGTAAGACCCATAAGTCAGAACTCTGGAAATTCTAATACAAGAATTTCCCAAGCAGGTCATTCAAAGGGAAAAAGAGATCAGCAAAAGTTTTGGAAAAACCAATCAACAAAAAGGGTACATTTGATTTGCATGTGATATTGTGGTCTCGTGGGTTACACCCCATAACCAAGGCTGATAGTACATGGAACAGTGGTGGATGTGAGGATCCGAATTTTTACTGATAATGGACCATCAGTTAGTTTAATCGACCATGATCTATATCAGACCATGTTCTCCCAATACCCTTTGAAACCCTCACAGAGACAGTGCATAATGTGAAAGCCCATAGATTAAATACCGTAGGTTTAATAAGAGTACGGTTTGCTCTGGGTGATTGGGTGTTAATAGAACAAATTTTTGGTGATAAAAGGGGTTGTGTTGGGCAACAGACTATTTGTTGGGCCATCCTGCATGTAGGAGACACAGGATATTGGTCCATACAGGTGTTAGTGGCATATGTTAGTGTCCATGGAACTGAGGTAAACAAGAATACTGAGGTTAATATGAGGAATATTGGTGATATTGGTGATACTGGAGGTAATATTGGCAGTGATATTGGTGATTATACTGGGGATATTGGTGATATTGGTGATACTGGCGGCAAAATTGGAGGTGATATTGGTGATTATACTGGAAGACTGGTGACATTGGTGATACTGGCGGTAACATTAGCAGTTATATTGGTGATTATAGTTAATACTGGTGATACTGGCAATAATATTGGCAGTGATGTTGCTGATGATGACGGTGATATTAGTGATAATAATGCTGACAATAATGGTGGTATGGTTGATAACGGCAATATGGATAACAATGGTGATACTGATACTAACATTGGGGCTATGGTTGTTGATTTGGAGAATACTTATATAAATTTGGGCGATATTCATGTGAATGTAGAACATAGGGTGAATAACCATTCACAAGAGGGTGATGTGTATGATGGTGTGTATTGAATGGGCTTCATCAGACGATGTTATTTTAAATCCAGGTACAATGACTATGTTGAAAGTCAGGTTGAGGGAAGTGAAAATGCCCAAAGTGGTGTGCATAATATCATTCAGGGAAGTGAAAAGCTAAAAGGAGTCATTAGCACAGTGTAGGTAAGCAAGGTATCGAACGCAGGTCGAATTGTTGAATTGTAGTGATACCGTTAGGAAGTATCAGATACCGTAATTTGGGGTGAAAAGAATGTAGAAAAATACTGTGGAGTAACATAGATATTTCGGGAATTTTCCAGAGATAATATTGGGTGATATCCTTTTGGTGTTATATGAGCGAATACTATGATGTTATTGGAGGATGCGGATAAAAGTTGTGGCACTGGTTGATTTTGGTGATGTTGATCTTTGGTGGTGTTGATTTCTGGTGATGTGTTTTGATTTTTGGGCAGCATTTGATTTTTTGGTGATGTTGATTTTTGGCTCAGTTGATTTTTTGTGGTGTAGCTTTTAAGGGTGATGACTTTTGTTGGTGATCCAGGGTTTTATGAGCCAATAAGGTGGCGAATGTGGTTTTTCGTGGTATTCCGGTTTTTGCCAGTGGTACTGGTTTATTGTGCTTTTATGGTTCTGGTGGTTTGCAGTTTTATGAGGTTATATTCACTAGTGTTTTTTTGGTGGTTTATTGTTGATACTTTGTGGCTAGTGGTTTTCCGAGGCTATATCCTGTGGAAGTAGTTTAGGGGAGAGTGGGGCAAGATGATCGCATTTCACATTTTGACTTCTGGAAGGAAAACTAATGATGCAAATGCATTGTTTATTTGTACAATAATATTTCATACATATACCTGTCTTCCATCCACATACAACATTCTTTGGTAAAGAGGAAGTAAATGAAATGTTTGTTTCAAAATTTTTTTTCAAAATGATCAACTTGCCCCATAAGTTGGATAAGTTGATCACCTTGATGGGGTAAAATGATCATCCAAGTGGGAAAAACTTTTTATAATACTAATAACATAGAAACATTATTTTTAACACAGCAAATCATATGAAGTAAGAAAATTTTCCTGATTTAAAAAATATATACCAAAAAAAGAATATCTTCTTTCAAAATCAATAATGACTTTAAAAATAAATGCAAATTTTTGGTGGTAGTTCCTATTTTGTGCAGTTTGCATCTTACAAATATTCTGGAAATAATGAATTCTTAGAAAATAAGAGCTTTATAGTTAAACATATTTAGAAGTAGTTTTAATATTTCAAATCCCATTTACTCAGATTGATACTGAACACAAGCTGGTTTAACTTTCGACGGGTGCCTTTGAGATACTGAGGAGTGGGTAATTTTTTTATCATATTTTGAGAAAGAGTGACAGTCTTCTTCATCAACTACAAATGATGGCCTCCCAACACCAAAACCAACTTTGTTTGAAATCTTTCTAAGGAAACAACCCTCATAGCCGTCATTATCAATGACATCAACAGGGGAAATCATCAGAAGATGGCAGAGTTTCTTGAAAAAGTCTGTTTCGACACATTTTGAAACGTTATTTTCTGCTGTTTTTGCCCTTCATTGTTTTGGCAGCTGCTATATCATTGCGAACAGGAGTGTCTGTGAGAATTTTTGTGCTACCTTCTTTCTACCACCCTGCTTGGTCCTTTTACGTGCAGCTGCTTTTGGAAAAGAAAGTATATCAGCTAGAGAGACATAGCTAGTATTCTTACAAGTTGATGTACTAGGGATAGGGGAAGTTATATTCTGGTTTATGATATCATCCTTCACATTTGCCTGTGGATTATCCCCAGAGGAAATATGGTTAGGGATTTCTTGTAAAATGATTTCACTAGAGTCTTTGTCATGTGACTGGACTTTCGGAACATCTGGTGAGATGCTGGAAGGATCTGGTCTATCCGTAACAATAGATGGAGCAAATTCAAGGTCTGTGAACAAGTTACGATTGAATGGAAAAATGCAAGTCTTTCGAAACCTGATGTGCTATTTAGTAATTGTCATTGCAATTGATTGAGCTTCTTTCACAAAGTGAGGTATTTCATGAATGGAGACTGTTCTCCCTGGTTGTGAGCGCATCCATGCATCCATGGATAGAGAATATGCCTTCTTGAAGGGCCCATAGATTGTCTTGTCTAACGGCTGTAATTTGTGGGATGTATGAGGTGGGATGGTTAGCAAAATTATGCCATTCCCTTTAGCAAAATCAATAGCTCCAAGACTGATTTGAGTTTCATGGTTATCCATAAGTACGAGAACTGGTTTTTCTTTTGTGCAGCGTGTATTTTTCACAAGATGTAACAGAAACTTTGGGAAGATCTATTCTGTTATCTAACCAGATTTATTTGCAGCTGCTACAGAGCCCTGTGGTGCCATATTCAGCATGTGATCTCCGATATGCGCACGTGGAAAGATAAACATAGGAGGTATGACATCCCCAGTTGCGCTGACCATAAATACCAGGGTAACTAACTCCCCACGCTCTGCTGTGGTAATTGACAAAAGCTATTTTCGTCCTCTTTGGTGACAACCCTTCCAGGGGGATTGGACTGTGTTACACCCTGTTTCATCTAAATTGTAGATATCCTGAGATTGGAATTTGTATTTGTCCATACCTTAGCCAGATTATCATAAAACTTATTTACAACATGAGAATTGAAAGCGGTTGCTCGTGCCAATGAAGTAGCTTCTGGTTAACGAACTGATAAACTGTGACATTGTCTGAACAAACAAAACCAGTCTTTACCAGCTTTCTCTTCATCAAGCCAGTTTTTAGGCATGTTGATATCATTCCTTTTAGCAAATTCAAAGAGGCCAAAGACATAACTGTCAGTGCTTAGTCCATAGTCCCGATCAGTCAGATAAAGCTATAATGTGAGATGCCAAATCCTTTTCTCGCTCTTCGCTGAATACAAACTTTATCTGTGCCAGGTTCTTGTATCCTACTACTGTTTGTGGTCCATCTTTTTGATATTTTGCAAAGAATCTCTTCAAAGTCATTTGATTAATTTTATATTCGCGTGCAACTGTTTTAAACTTTCCACATTCAGCACAGGCTTGTGCAGCCTTCACTAGGACATCTTGAGGTGTAGATGCTCTATTGGTTTTCCTAGTGTATATACGGGGCATTTTGACTTAAAAAAAAAAAAATATATATATATATATATAAAATTATGTACATCAAACTTTTATATGTTAAATAAATACATAAAATGTCATACTATATAGTAGGCCTAAATTTAAGTTTAAAATGAATATATAGTTTAATATCTTATAATCCTCATATAATGCATTTATTATGCATAATTCATTTCTGAAAAGTTTTGAGAATGTGCAATGATATTGGTGTAAGATGATCACTCTGATCAACCTACCCCACCTGCAAGTGATCATCGTACCCCATTGCCACCATTTTCATTAAGATGATCAAGATGACATGTAAACAACGTAATATGCAAAAACTAAAGGAGGGTAATATTACACAAAGGTTTAAAGGGGCATGCAACTAATGAAATCAAACTGACCTCTAGTATGTAGAGAAAAAGGTGAAATGGCCTGTTGCTCCGAATTTTACTCTGGGAGTCAAAATTAAGTTTTTTGTAATAATCCACAAACATGCTTCTTGAGCACATCATGTTTCTCACAGAATACTGCTATGTATAAATGAACTATAGGTGGCAACACAAGTCATCTCTTCTTTGCTTCTTACAGGAGAATGGGGCGATCATCTTCACCCACCTGATCATCTTACCTCACTCTCCCCTACTTGGGTGTTATATTTTGGTGGTTGATCCTGAGGCAGGGTGTTTTATATTGGTGGTTATATAATGGAGGTTGATATTTTTGGTACTAGTGCTGACTGGATGTTTTGTGGTTTTGGTGAGGATTTATTTT
>NC_087208.1:13076474-13082259 GCF_015104395.2 Macrobrachium nipponense | reverse complement strand
AAAATAAATCCTCACCAAAACCCACAAAACATCCAGTCAGCACTAGTACCAAAAATATCAACCTCCATTAAATAACCACCAATATAAAACACCCTGCCTCAGAATCAACCACCAAAATATAACACCCAAGTAAACTACTTCCACAGGATATAGCCTCGGAAAACCACTAGCCACAAAGTATCAACAATAAACCACCAAAAAAACACTAGTGAATATAACCTCATAAAACTGCAAACCACCAGAACCATAAAAGCACAATAAACCAGTACCACTGGCAAAAACCGGAATACCACGAAAAACCACATTCGCCACCTTATTGGCTCATAAAACCCTGGATCACCAACAAAAGTCATCACCCTTAAAAGCTACACCACCAAAAATCAACAGTGCCAAAAATCAACATCACCAAAAATCAATGCCGCCAAAAATCAACATCACCAGAAATCAACACCACCAAAGATCAACATCACCAGGAATCAACATCACCAAAATCAACCAGCGCCACAACTTTTATCCGCATCCTCCAATAACATCAAGTGCACCAAAAATCAACATCACCAAAAATCAATGCGGCCAAAAATCAACATCACCAGAAATCAACACCACCAAAGATCAACATCACCAGGAATCAACATCACCAAAATCAACCAGTGCCACAACTTTTATCCGCATCCTCCAATAACATCATAGTATTCCTCATATAACACCAAAGGATATCACCCAATAGTATCTCTGGAAAATTCCCCAAATATCTCTGTTACTCCACAGTATTTTCTACATTCTTTCACCCCAAATTACGGTATCTGATACTTTCTAACGGTATCACTACAATTCAACAATTCGACCTGCGTTCGATACCTTGCTTACCTACACTGTGCTAATGACTCCTTTTAGCTTTTCACTTCCCTGAATGATATTATGCACACCACTTTGGGCATTTTCACTTCCCTCAACCTGACTTTCAACATAGTCATTGTACCTGGATTTAAAATAACATCGTCTGATGAAGCCCATTCAATACACACCATCATACACATCACCCTCTTGTGAATGGTTATTCACCCTATGTTCTACATTCACATGAATATCACCCAAATTTATATAAGTATCCTCCATATCAACAAACATAGCCCCAATGTTAGTATCAGTATCACCATTGTTATCCATATTGCCGTTATCAACCATACCACCATTATTATCAGCATTATTATCACTAATATCACTGTCATCATCAGCAACATCATGCCAATATTACTGCCAGTATCACCAGTATTAACTATAATCACCAATATAACTGCTAATGTTACCGCCAGTATCACCAATGTCACCAGTCTTCCAGTATAATCACCAATATCACCTCCAATATTGCTGCCAATATCACCAATATCACCAATATCCCCAGTATAATCACCAATATCACTGCCAATATTACCTCCAGTATCACCAATATCACCAATATTCCTCATATTAACCTCTGTATTCTTATTTACCTCAGTTCCATGGACACTAACATATGCCACTAACACCTGTATGGAACAATATCCTGTGTCTCTTACATGCAGGATGGCCCAAAAAATAGTCTGTTGCCCAACGCAACCCCTTTTATCACCAAAAATTTGTTCTATTAACACCCAATCACCCAGAGCAAACCGTACTCTTATTAAAACCTTCCGGTTTAATTAACTATGGCTTTCACATTATGCACTGTCCCTGTGAGGGTTTCAAAGGGTATTGGGAGAACATGGTCTGATATAGATCATGGCCCATTAAACTAACTGACGCTCCTGTATCAGTAAAAATTTGGGATCCTCACATCCACCACTGTTCCATGTACTATCAGCCTTGGTTATGGGGTGTAACCCACGAGACCACAATATCACATGCAAATCAAATGTACCCTTTTTGTTGATTGGTTTTTCCAAATCCAAAACTTTTGCTGATCTTTTTCTTTCCCCCCCTTTCCCTGAATGACCTGCTTGGGAAATTCTTGTATTAGAATTTCCAGAGTTCTGACTTATGGGTCTTACATCCCTCCATTTCTGAGATGGACAAGACTGCCAAAAGTGACCTGCACTTTTGCATAATCCACAATGTATGACGCTACACATTTGTTTGCCCTTCCTTATTACAATTAAAATAATGCAACTGTTCCCTGGATCCATAGATCTCCTCTTATGTTCCTCGTTTGAATTCCTTGGACCGGTACCATTAGAAAACGTGTAATCCACTGTGCGACATTTGGACAGGTGTTTCTGCACCTGAGCATAAATCAGTTCCTCATCTGGTGTAGGTTCAATCTTTTCATCAAAGCTATCTACAATGGCATCCGGGACGTAGTGTAGGAGCCGGGAAAAATGCAACAATCTGTGCAAGTTATAATGGGAGATTTTATCACCATTTACCCATGGGGAATTTCTCAATTTCTGTATCCACTCTCCCATTGCGTCAGAAAGCTGAGAGCTGTGCTTGACCATGGTCTTCTGACCTTTTTTTAATTTTGTAGAAACCTCTAAGGTCTCACACCATATCCGTTTGTTCCTTTGCTCCATAGGCTGTCCTCAAAAATGCTGGTAGTTTGACCCATGACCAGCATTTTGTGTACTGAAAACTATGGCAGTGGTGTGCCAAATCGCCTTTGTCGAAATCCAACAAGGCTGTTGCTTCCATGAACGCCTCTGCATCACTTTTAATTCTCTTGGCGTCTAAAAATGATTAACTCCTTCAATAAAAATCTGCTCTAGCTGGGAAAGTACGCCATCAACCATACCCAGAAAAGGGCGAACCTCTGCTGCAACCTTATTGACTTTACGCAACAAAATATGATCACTATCATCTGCTTCCGCCATTTTGTCTCTTTTAGGATTCGACCTGACCTCAGTAACATCAATAATGTTTCTCAAGTTTCCCTCATAAATCTACAACAACAACAACAAAAATAATATCATATCATCTCCAACACATACATATTTTCAAAAAAATGTTCTCAAGTCTGCGGAAGAAAAGTCCCTCTTTCTCGTTTCACGGTCAAGTTTAACAGCTGACCGAATGTGTGTCATTGGCGTAGCGAAAGAAAATGGGAAGAGAGAGAGAGAGAGAGAGAATAATAGACGAACCTTCTGTCTCGTTGGTAGCCAGGTATTTTTGGTGTTTTTTTTTTTATTTCGCGACCCAAGACGATAGCTAAGTTTCCCCATCGCTGGCCGAACTCCTTGCATGAACCAACACACATTCAAATGAAAAAAGTGAAACACTCAGCGCTGTATATTCCCCTCAATAAACTAATTGCGAAAGAGTAAACACAGAAATTAAACAATTTTTAAAATCATATCACAACATCCCCCATAAATGCAATTTCAACTGAATATCTTGTAATAAGTCTCAAAACCAATTGCATTCTGGTTCCCTGAAAAAAAAAAAAGAAAACTATGCATAGCAATTAAAAGTACATATCTAAACATTTACGTCTTTATTAGAGAAAAACGGCATGAGACACCCAAACTCACTTAGGCCGTCTCTTCACTGGATTAGTGCACATCTAATCGCACATGCACCCAGATTTCTACAAATCACAACCATCCTCTTGTATGCGCGATGATCACCTCTGATATCCGATTTTTAACACAGGGAAATTATGGTAACCACACCGTATTTATAACAACGTCATATTCACACACTCTTTGAAACACCACTGCCTTCGAACACTGAGTTCTCGACCAACCGGTTTTCGCTGACTCCAACACCTCGTCAACGATATAGAGACAATTGCCATAAGTCTTAAATATAAAGATTTTTCCTAACTTTTGCACAATTTCCTAACTCCTATACAACCCCTCAGTCTCTTCAGAAATGTAATTCGTAGACCTGATTGCCTTTTCCGACTGCTACCAATCTGTTACAGGGTCTAATGGACCCTGTTCTAATTAAAAGGAAAGAAGACCTATTTGTTAACTCAACCTACCTGGCATCTCCCCAGACTGGCAATTCTGCAGAAATATCAAATTATCATATCAAGGTTAAAAAGCAAACTCTGACACACAAAAATAGTCTTTATATCCAAAAAGAACTAACATGTAAATAAAGAAAAATGAAATTTGAAAAATATCAAAAACTATGAAACACAATTACTCCTCTAAGAGTCATATTGCCAAAAAAAAAAAATCATGTCACACACAATTCTTATTGTCAAAACCCATCAGTATTTTCCCAAACAAAATGGTCAATTAGAGAATTCATTTCTGTTGTGACAAACCGAATCCATCTAAAAAAGAAACCACAATTATCAGAAACAGAATAAAAAGAATAGATAAATGTTCCATATGAATGTTAAGTGTGGGCACTGCACTTAACTGCCTTTAGAGTATCTGTAAAAGTTTACAGGTTTTTCCAAGGTTCACTTTACCTTCTCGATGGATCTGCTGGAGCACCTTCAGGTTTTCTCACTGTTAAATCACTAGTTATTTAGTTATTTTATTGACAGAAATATACAGCTATTGGTAAAAGTTTGTCCAAGAAGAGACATAATACAAAATATACAAAATAGACAGTAATCTCTTTTGTTCTTGCAGTTACATGGCCTACAAAGATTAATACAACACCAAGAACAATTATTTTATGTATTGATATATATTCTGGTAAAGTGAGTCCAAAGCAAGATATTTGCAAAAAAACAGTTTTTCGCCGCTATTTTTCCAAGATGGCGGCCAAATCCGAGGCGTTAGAGGGGTGCAAAATTTATACGTTATTAGATACCCTATTACAAAGATAGTGAAGCTTGTTCTAGCTTTCCATGAATTTTTTCCTTATTCAATCCCCTATTGACTGGCCTATAAAGGTGTCAGTCATCTAACGGGTTGTAGGCTGTCCAATTCAAATTTTCTAGTATAATATACCATTCTCTTATTTGTAACACCAATACTAAATACTTTGACTTTTCTTCTTGGGCCAAACTAGCCATTCTTACGAACTGCCTATATCTGAATCTCTCTTTACTAAGCAGTTAACACCCAAAAATAACTCAACACACTTCCTCTGTTCAACTGTTGTTTTCTATGCATTTTACCCACCGTACTGTATTCACTCAGTCTTCAACTTTCCATATGACAGGTGCTTTATTTTTAACTTGCCTGTTTTTGTAAATACCTATTAAATTTTAACTATAAACTTAATTTTAGTTGCGTTAAGTAGTTTTTTTCTTGTGATTTTAATTATTTTTATCCCTGGGGATTTATATGAAATTACGAAACGTGTTGCCGAATAAATGTTATCATACTTGATAACTGGCGCTCTACTTGCCACCCATCTTTGATGTGTACTAGCCTTCTTCTGCTACTCTGTCTGTTCGTTATGCAATTCCAGACTATGAAAGCTAGGGCTACAAATTTTTACCATAGAATCCCTCCCTACCAGGAAGATTTTAGTCAAAATTAGAAATAAGAAGGCCATTTCTAAGGGGGCCTTAACCCCTCTTGTTCATACCCCGTTATTTTTATTACAACTTTCCGAGTTCACAGCAAACAATTCAGATTTTTCATAACTTCTTTGACTCAGTACAAGTAACTTAATAACTCTTCGGATTATTAAAACATTGGCTCGACAGGATCCCAAGTGATTAATCATTCTAGAAGTGACTGCATGATCCGCCCTGTAGGGGTTGTCATCACGGACGGCATGACCCATTTTTATGCCGAGCAACGCCAGATACAGCAGCTAGTATATATATATATGATATATATATAGTATATATATATACTATATATATATTATATGTGTGTGTGTGTGTGTGTGT
>NC_087208.1:13036474-13068974 GCF_015104395.2 Macrobrachium nipponense | reverse complement strand
TTTAGAAAAGTTAAGTATTATTAAGAGTAATGTAAAGTTCGGTTTATCCACAATTTTATTTGGGTAAGGGTCACAATTTTTCTAACTAATGATAAAATAATACAATAATGAGTTTACATTTATATTAACATGGTGAATTGTGCAGATTACTTATTTTGAAATTTATTTCTTAATAGTATAATCATATTTAACAAAAGTTCCAATTTTCTAATTTTATATTTTAGTAAATTCTACATATACTTTTTCACAAAACATTTCTTAAAAGTATAATGGTTGAAGTTCGTCGTGATGAATATATGAAGATACTCTTCTCCACCAACTATGGTCTGTGCTGTTTGGTGGTTGGTTTTCTCTTCTGTCCTCCGATTCTTTTTTCTAATTCACTATTGTATTGTATTGAACTAGTTTTTCCATATATTGGTTGCCAGTCTGTATAATCTCTGATTAATTGGTGCTACTTTGTATTCTTTATTTTTTGTCTATTAGTTCTATATTCAGATCCTCATCATTTTAATCGCTTCTCACTGTAGACCTTAGTATCTATGCACTTATATGGAAGTTGATGCTAAACATGTGGGTATTGAGGATATTCCATTATTGGTCTGATTAGGCTTTGTAGAAATGGGTTTCGATATTTGCGCTCCTTTTCCTAAACTTTTTAGCTTTGTATTTTGTGTTCTTGATATCTTAGCCTTTCTCTCACATGTCTCGATATTCCTCTTTGTCTGAACTGCATTCCTAGTATTCTTGTGCTTTTAGTAAAATTCTGACTTATCTAAAGTGAAAACGAAATCTCAAAATGAACACTCACCCCGCAGTTATTCTGGTATGTGACACAAAAAATTTTCCCTACACCCGCGACAAAAAATCCAAGAGAGGCTCTGCCTCACACTCCAGAAGACAAGATACTAAGTGATGCACGTCAGTCTCTCCAATCGCACGTCACCAAACCCTAAGTCACAACCAACCACGAATACAACACTACTGAAAAGTCTCAATTCCCAACACTATCTATCCCAGACCAATCTCAAAAGGCGTAAACAGTTCATATCTATACCTGCCACCAAATAATCTGTTATCGAGGGTTAAAAAAAAAAAAAAATTAACTCGGTACAGATTCTCAAAAGAAAAAAAAAACAATAAGTCTCCAAGTCTGCCGTTTCACTCACACCTGAGAGAGAGAGAGAGAGATGAGAGAGAGAGAGACCGAGAGAGAGAGAGGAGAGAGAGAGAGAATTACACAAATTGTCAGATTTTGCATAATAGGATAGAGCATGAAAGTTAATGAGTGATAAAGGGGTTCCAAACTTATAGAGATCAGATAAAAAAAAAAATAGGAATTAAGTGGGAACCGTGATAGATGGGAGAGGCATAAATCAAGGAAAAATATATGAGAAATAAAATAAAGTGACTGAGAATGGGAATTAATAGCGGTATTTGAATTTGAATTTGAAAATTATCGAACATTGTAATATACAGACCCCCTAATACTAAAGAGTTTGACACAATAATAGAAACATTTGATGATATATGTAGAAATCACAAAGACTGGACTATACTCCTATCAGGAGACATTACCTTTCCTTTCGTAGATTGGAAAGAACGAATAGGAGATTGTGGTTGTATATACTATATAAAGAGTAATAGTAGTGCAGAAGATAAAAGGCAATTCGAAAACCTATTAGATATGCTACTAGAACACAAAATTTAACAAATAAAATTACCTGGCAAAAAGAAAGGATAATACTTTAGACCTAGTATTTGTGAACGAGGTGAATTATGTTAAAGAAATAATAGTGTATAATACGAGTATTTTAGACCATAATGTCATGGAATTAACAGTCCGTTCCAAAGCAAGTGAAAAACAGAGATAAACAAGAGATGAAAAAGTGGGCGGGATATCGAAAATACAGTTTTTATATTAAGAATACAAAATGGTCAGATAAATAAAGAATAAAACATAGATTGGGAAAAACATATTCGTAAGTGATGATATACAGATAAATTACGGGTATATTATATGAAATATTAGAGAAATATTGGATAAGTATATACCGAAGAAGAAAAAGTAAACATCAATCATGCATACCACGAGACAGAAGGATCTTGTTTCAGAAAATCAGAAAGTGGAAAAAAAGTCTTGCAAGAGAAAAGAAAGCATGGAAAGTGATGGAACTAAAATGTAAGATAGAAAATGCAGAACAAAACATTACATATTCAAAAGAAAATGAAAAACGGGACTTGGAAGAAAAGGTCCTAATAAAATCAAGCAAAACCCCCAAACATGTACTCATATGCGAAAAAGATTAATAAAAGAAGAGCAGAAATAGGCCCTCTAAGAAATGAAGGGTGCTTATATATATTAGAGAAAGTAGTGGATAAATATACGAACAAGAAAATGTAAACATCAGTCATGCCATACCAAGAGACAGAAGGATCTTGTTCCAGAAAATCAGAGAGAGGAAAAAGCCTTGCAAAAGAAAAGCATGCAAGCAAAAGTGATAGAACTAAGAAGTAAGATAGAAAATGCAGAACAGAAGATTATACAATCCAAAAGAAAATAAAAAAGCAGATCCCAAATTATTTTACTCAATATGCAAAAAAAGATGAATAACCATAAAGTAGGAATAGGCCCTCTAAGAAATGAAGGGTGATTAACGAATGAAAAAGAAGGAAATATGCAAAGATTAACAGAAAGATATAAGAGAGAATTTACATTTAGAATTGATATGAAGTAATGATACAGAAACAAGATAATGATACAGATATGAAAGTAGTGAATATTTATCGGACATAGATATTAATGAAACCGATATTGCAGGCTATTAATGAGATTAAAAGTGGATCAACAGCCAGACCAGATGGCGTCCCTGCCATTTTGTTAAAGAAAGTAGTTCATTCTATTGCAAACCCGCTCGCATTATTATTAAGGCAAATTGTACATACAGGCAAGATTTATGATGAACATAAAATTAGCATATTTAAAAAGCGGATCAAGATTAGAATCAAGTAATTATAGGCCTGTGAGTCTCACATCACATATTATGAAAGTGTATGAAAGGGTAATGAAGAAAAAAATATAATGCAACACTTAACGAGAAATAATTTGTTTAAATATAGGACAGCATGATAAACGGAAAAAGATACAGATGTGGTTTACCTAGAACTTGCAAAAGCTTTTGACAAGGTGGACCCTAATATATTAGCAAAGAAAAATGAGAAAACATCGATAAAAGAATTTTTGCAAAACAGAAAACAGATAGTGATTGCAAATGAGAGAAATAGGATGAAGCTAAGGTAATATCCGGATTACCAGAAGGTACGGCGTTAGCTGCATTGCTGTTTGTTATTATGATTGCAGACATAGACTCAGTAGTAAGAAGTTTCGCAGATGACGCAAGAATATGTAGAGAAAATTACTTGTGACGAAGATAGGAATTCGCTACAAAGAGGCCTAAACAAAATATATGATAAATTTGAATCAATATTATTATGATGATAAAGGAATGCTGTATGCATATAGAGGACCTAATAAATACACAATCACAAATAAGGAAGAAGTTAAAGACCTTGGTGTGATGTTGAATAGGAAACATGTTATGCAATGATCAAATAGCAATACTATTGTCAAAATGTAAAGCAAAAATGGGAAAGTTGTTCGAGCATTCCAAAAGAAGAAAAGCCAAACACATCATTATGCTTTATAAAAACGTATGTAAGTAGTCCACTTCAATAGCAGTATGATATGGTACCCCACACTACCAAAAGGAGTATGCACAAATGGAGAGTGTACAAAGGTCCTTTACAGCTAGAACAGATAATACAGGCATGGATCAGATAGAAGGAATTACCGAAAACATCATGGAGCTAAAAATATCACAAAGAGAAGCAGAGTTAAAAGCTCACAGGACATTAATCCAATATGAACCAGCGTCGATAAATGCAGCGTCGATTCAGTGCGTTACCAGCTCATCTGAGGAACATATTAGGAGTGAGCGCAGATGTGTTTAAGAATAAGATCGACAAATATCTAAGCTGCATCCCAGACCATCGAGGATTGGAAGATGCAAAATATACCGGAAGATTCATAGCAATTCTGTAAGACATTAAAGGTGCCTCACACTGAGGGACCTGGGGAAACCAGAACGAGCTGTAAGGTCTGTTTGGTAAGGTCTCTCTCTCTCTCTCTCTCTCTCTCTCTCTCTCTATCTATCTATCTATCTTCTCCGTAACATCCCTTCTACTCTCTCACTTCCTCCCTCCCTCTCACTCTCTCTCTCTCTGTCCCCCATTCCCAAGCCCTACCCACTTTGCGGCCATTGATGTCTTGCCCCCACAGTATTCATTTCAGATAGTAAGCCATATATGTATACCAGAATTACAGAAAATACGTAAAGTTACTAGTCTACGGACATAACCAACTCCGTTTCAGGGAAGCCCTTTAAACAAGCCACCACCCAACCACCAACCACTGCCTTGTGGTACCCTTTTTGTACTATATATATATATAAAAGCATGTGGCATATTCAAATGCAATGTTGAGTCAGAATTTCAAAGCAATCGGTGAAGAACTTTCGGAGATTTAAGATTTTGAACAAAAAAACATTTACAAAACACACACACAGACATATATATATATATATATATATATATATATATATATATATATATATATATATATATATATATATATATATATACATTGTGTGTGTGTGTGTGTGTGTGTGTATGTATATATTTATAACCTACTCTTCAAGGGTGGTTAAAAATGTGGATGTAAGGGGAGCAACAGACTATATCGAAAAGAGATTGGAATGTTCACAACTCCTGTGTCTATGTTTTGGAAAAATCTCCCATTGTCAACAGGTCGGTCAGCGAATATTTTGGGATAATGATCAGAGGCTGCCAACGAGTGTAAAAACAGATTGGGTCTCGAGAGTGCGAGTGCGCAAGTTAACCCAGCGAGTGGCTACGTAACTCGAGGGGTGTAGGTATCACCTGAACGTTACGTCACACAAGTATGCAAACAAACCTTTGGAGAACATTCGCGTGCGTGAGTTTGTACGTACATCACAGCCATGCAAAACGAAATATAACCCGATAGCGAAAACAGAAGTCGGGCATTAGCCGGCCAGCAAAAGTGACAGTTAGGAGTCAGATGGGGGGAAGGTGCACGGAGATCTAAGCAAAGGTAAAAAATAATTTAGTGTTGGAGTGAAGAGACTTTTTTTTTTTTTTGAACAATGAACATTTTCCACATGCACGGTGTGTAAAACTATGTTGATGGAAGACATTTGAGTTTTGAATAAGTTTTTTTTTTTTTTTTTATGTATACAAGAGTGTTTTTTATTTTATTCCCATTCTTTTTATGCTCACCACTTTTATTTGATTTCTGAACATTATAATTTCTTTTCCCTCAAATAGATTCAATGTCACCATATATGAGAATTCTTGACTTTTTTACTGAACCTTTTACATACCAGTTAGTAGGGAAAATAGAGATGTCTAATGTGAATTGATGTGCCTTATTTGGAGATGGTGTGTAGTATTCATTTTGGGATGATTTCTTTTGCTAGAAGTGAGCACACTTTATGTCTTGTGTTTATTCAATTAATTTTTTTTTTCATCATGTTAGTTTAGTGGGAATAAGGTTTTTTATTTTGTGGTATTTTGAAGTTTGGTGCAGCCTCAATTTTCATGACACTGAAATTTATGACAGAGAAGCCGATTAGGAGCTTTTTTTAAGGTAGTTGTCAGATATCTGTTTGAGAGGGCTCACGTTACGAAGTCCTTTATGTCAAGGGTTCAAATAGACCTTGTAATATATATATATATATATTATATATATATATATATATATATATATATATATATATAATATATATATATATATATATAATAAATTCTCTCACTCAATTCTCATCAGATACAGGATGACACTCAGTGGACTTCTTTTCATCACAAACTATATTAGCTAATCTAGATTGAAAATAGGTATAAAAAATAATGAATAATTTTGTAACTGGAGAAAAATCCTTGGTCAAAAATCCCAACATAATAACTGTCCATGTCTATGCGATAGAGGAAGAGACGTTGAGTACATGAAATAAATGAGCAAAGGTTTCTGAGATTTGCAACCTTCCTATGGTATAATGGCAAACTGGTATAAGCGTCTTTGTCCTCTGCATCTATAAAGCTCTCTATCTCTCTGCTTAGGCTTGTTAATTATTGGCGAGAATCTTTTCCCCGTTATAGATAATTAATAATAAATTCAGAAAATTCATCGTTACGCAAAGGCTTTCGTCACAACACCAAAAGATTCTGTGAGTAGACTAGCAAATAGTTTTAATAAAGATTTCTGGTTTTCTCTGATAAAGGAATGATAAAATTTTGTTGTAGAGTGCATTAAATTACCTGAAAAATTATCTTATTATTGTCATGAATATTTTTTTCCTTAAAATACACACGAAAACGTAATCTAAAAAACTTCTTGGGCATATATTTTTCAGGGCTTTTTCGTACATTTAAGTAGGACACTTTTGAACACTGCAGTATATTTAGAATTTGTTAGAACTGTAATTTTTTATATCTATTTGTCTACTCATATGTGTGTGTGCGTGTGAACTTGTGCATGCGCGAGCCATTCTTTCATTTGCTGTCGTGGTTTCTGACTACGAGATGTGAAAAGTCTTTAGGAAATTTATCTGTTATTTTGGTAACATCTGACTACAGTTTATTGAATATGTATGGGTAAGGGCATAGCCTCGCGCAAATTTTGAATATTTATCCTGCGGCAGGTTAAGACCTTCTCCACTGAAAATGACTATCATTTATCCACAAAGGTTGACTTGAAGCATTACGTCACGTATTCAGATGAGTTGATTCTATACTTAATAACCTAATTTGCTTGGTATTTTCAAAAGCGTGCTAGCTGTTTTTAGTTTCAATTTCATACTTTAGAAATTTTAAACTTTAATATGCTATAGTAATGGTTTATTGTTTTTATATATTAAAGAATATAAAAATAATAAACGTAAGAGCAAAACCTTTCTTTTTATAGATACAAACATATATCTTAATTTTTAGACAAAAGTAGTTCCTCGTTGGACTAGTGGTTTTCGCCCTCGACTACCAAATCCGTGGTCCTAACTCGGCTGGGCCAAACGCGGAAGAATCATAGGAATTATTTCTGGTGATAGAAATTCATTCTCGATATAATGTGGTTCGGATCCCACAATAAGCTGTAGGTCCCGTTGCTAGGTGACAATTGGTTCCTAGCCACGTAAAAAATATCTAATCCTTCGGGTCAGTCGTAGGAGAGCTGTTAATCAGCTTAGTGGTCTGGTAAAACTAAGATATACTTGACTTTTTAGACAAGAGTGCAGTAACCCTTATGACAGCAGACACCATTCTTAAAAGCTGTTAATTGAGCTTTTTTTAAAATGTACACTATCTTATAATTATAATTTTCTTAAGTACTTTCGTATCATAATTTTCCGTCACTAAAAGCAGAATAATACTGGAATCTTTTAGAAACGAAATACCTCTTAGACGTTATCCTAATGTTAGTGGTGCTATCTCCATGTAATATTTTTTTTGTTTCAGTCCCTCATTAAGCACCCTCCGCCGGAATGGAGAACATTTGCCCAAAACCAGCAGTCTACTCCTTTCGAACAGCGTCAGCAGATAGGCCTTTCTTCTCCCAGCGCCCCCCGGGAAGTTTTTTAATGGTTTGACTTATGAATAAGGAGGCCGTGACGCCCGATGCCATCTCTTCCAGCAGCTTTGTACGAAGCCTTAAGAGTGATGAACACGGTAGATGTGCCTCGTGAAATCCTCTCTCCGGTTGAATTACTTGGCTTATGAGGGAGATGAAAAATTCGTGACTTATTTTTTCCACATTTTTCATTTTTCCTTTTTACACGAGTTCCATTTTTAACAGCAGGAATCATGTGATATGATTTTTTTATCTTCTCTGTCAAAGTCTTTATCATATTAGTATGTATTTCACGATTAGAGGGAAAAGCACCTCTGATAACTTAAGAACTGTCCTTTTTTTTTTTTTTTTTTCTCTTATTATTGCGCATCGCGTTATCAGAATAAAATAGCAATATTCCTAGGAGACCTATAAGATAGGTGGAATAATTTGTTGAAAGTTTTCCGCCAGCGAACACCTACAAGGACCTAAAGGTAAGAGAAGAACATTCTTAGTAGAAAGACTGTTTACAAGACCCTAAAAAATACAGATCTTTAATCGTGATGAAATCTAAAGGGTATCCTTGCTTTAGGCAAGCATAGCTGATGTGATTCGAATAGAATTGTTTAGGTCTCCTCTTGTGATGGTAATTTCTTTCATTTTGGGTTAGTGCAAAGTAAGGCGTTTACCTGTTGAACTATAGACCACAACCTATTTTCACCCTAAAGGACTGGTTTTTCTGGTGATTTTTTTATTCTGAATTCACAGCAGACAAGAGACCAGTTGGGGGGGTTCACGGTAAGGAGGGATGGGGTATTGATAGACACCTGTAAAGGGGATGTGATCGTAGCCTGTTGCAGGATTGTTAGCAAATGTTGCAGGTCACAAAGATTCATGAAGGTGCATTTGTTTTATACATAGGAATTGGAAGAGGAAGGGAGGAGCATTACATCACTATTTTGGTGAGCATGATTTTGATCAGCAGTAGAGTCGTGGGATAATGCTGTATAACCCACTTCGGATCAAGCAGTATTGATCAAAATTATTGAGTGGCAAGCGAGAGTTTTTTTTTTTCCACTAGCTTGTATCTGCCATCCGTCTATCCACTCATGATCATTATCATTCTCATCAGGCGCAGTTTGGGCTGGAAGGACTCACGAGGTCGCAACCCCACTTCTCTCCTCTTTCATAGGAATCTGGTGGTCTGCTGTACGACTATCTAATGATTCCCGTGTTCCTTTGATCGCATCCCAGATCCGTAAAAATATGTCATTTGTCTCATCAAATTTTTCATTTGTTTCCCCCATTTTTATTGAGGGAGACAGCCGATTCGAAAACATTTTCTGCGTATGGTACACTGCAGGTAGGCTTAGACAAGCAGGCCCCTCTGGAAGCAGATTGTAAGGGTCATCGGCGTAGATTATCACTGTGCCAGTCCTGAGCCACATAGTGGCATATGATATTTTCTTGCGAGAGATAAAGCTTTCCGTGGGTCGCTCTCGGAGAATGGATCCTGGTATCAGGTCTTAAAATTCCGAATGTGCAACGTGAATTTCCTCATCGGTAAAGGATGCATTGACAGATCGACGTCGGAATTGTTCGAGAGTACGGAACTTGTGTGTGTGAAGTAGATGTATCGTTAGGCGTCAGGGGCACTGGCATGACGATTGGAGGTTGGTTGGACGACATTTTTGTCGTCAAGGGAGGGCCAAGCAATAACGCATACACAGCACTGCTGTACCCATTTCCCAGAGACAAAAGGCCCCGAGAAGTTTGAGAATGATTTCGAAGGCACTGATTTTAAAATAAATTGCCAAAACATCAGTTTGACTGCTCGGGATAATTTTATAGTAATTTAGCAGTTATCTAAAAAAAAAAAAAAAAAAAAAAAAAAAAAAAAAAAAAAAAAAAAAAAAAAAAAAAAAAAAAAAAAAAAAAAAAATTCTTTATTGGTTTCCAAGACAACAGCAAGATGGTTGCCTTTAGTGGTTATCAAATCTATTTCTAGGTTTGGCAAGCTTCTGATAACTAGTTTTTCCTTTCCTCTCTCATAATCCTGAAAGGCACTCCATTTCTGGAATTGTTCTTTAGAACACAAAAAAGGGATATTAGCTTCAATAGCATAAATTTGCACTCGTAGTCTACTGAACTCTGTTCCATTTTTCTTTCCTTTAATTATCAGTGGAACTTCAAACATTATGTGGCATTCATAAACTTTACTTGGTCCAAATTTGAACGTTTTATTTTCTATTCTTTTAACATTAACTTGCCCTTTTCCAAATTAATTTTTCTTCAGATATTCTTCTATCCATTTAATTCCTGCCACATTTTTGGGTGCACCATTGTCAATAATCATCTCAGTTTCATTTATTTCATCCGTAAAGTAAATTTCAGGCATTTCTACTTCTCCTCTCTCATCTTCGACACTCACAAATTTATTCAGACAGCATTCATTTCTACACCTTTTCTCTCTCGATTCCGATCTGAGCCTCCTGCCGCCCTCCATCGGACGATTTTCCCGATTCCTTTCAAACTCTTCAGGATCTTCACTTCTCCTTTCCGAAGGTTCTCTTCGTTTAAAGGAGTCTATTCTGTTTCGGTTTCTATCTCCTGATCGAGAGTAATATCTTCTACTCTGATATCTGCTTCCTGACTCTCTCATGTTTTGGCTTCTGTCTCTCGAACGAGAGTATGGTCTCCTATTTCTTTGCATATCATTTGATCTAGATGTAGATCTTTGTCTATTTGTATAAAATACGTCCAATTCCTTTTCGGGTCTTTGGTTTTCGATCTTTAGTTCCTTGAACTCCTTTTTACATATTTCTATTGTCACTTTATCTTCTTCATTTCATAACTGAAATTTTTTCTGTTGTTTCTAATTTAGACTTATCTAAAAACAAAGCTGTAGTCCATAACTTCCACTGTGATCCGAAGTTTGCTCTATCCATTTTCACTAAAAGATTCTCAAAGCTATTCAGATACTCTTCACCTGTTTCTTTATCTTTCTGTTCAAATTTTTATATTTCAGAAACCAAATCAGACATTTTTTCCAAGATTGTTTTTTCAAATTTACCTTTTAGCAAGTTTATCACGTCTTCAATGATAGTTACACTGTTAGTGTTTACTTTTTTTGTAACGTCTCTTGACACAAATTCTGATAATCCTCCAATCTCTTTGTTTGTCTTTAAACTAGCCACTAATTCGAAAAATTTTTGAATTGGAGGAATGGTTGTCTGTGCATCCCAAAGCCTTAGTTGATGGCAATAACTTTCAAAATCCTGTCCATTAGTCCATATTGGAGCTTTCCGATTTTTAACTAAATTAACATGGTTCTTTCCACTTCCAACTTGGTTTATCTCAAAAATTTTTTCAATGGTTTTCAATAATTTGTCTAGTCTTTCATCCATATCACTTTTCATACATTATCCTGTTTGTTTCTTTACCGAAATCCCACTTTTTGTGAAAGTTTTTCTGATGCGAAATATTGGTTGCTCTGTTTTTAAATAGTTTATTGCACTGTCCACAAATTCTAGCCTCATACCTTCGATCTAACTGGTTTTTTCCTGCCTCAAAAAGTTCATTTGTTTCTAGCCACCGTTTTACCTGTTCCACTTCACCTAAATTCAACTCATTATTTTCTCACTTGCTCTCATCTCCATTTTCTTTATGTCCCAATATGGGGCCTTTATACTTATAACAAAATTAGAAAATAAAATTTCCAGCATTGTCTATGGTTCCAAAGTCAGCCAGTCAGGTCAACTGGTTCATAAGCTCACTTTCATCTTCAATGTATCCTGGTAAGGAAACTGCAGAGTATTCTGAAGACGCCATCTTTCCTCGTGAGTGAAAAAAATATATATAATCAATTTCCGATTATAACTGCTTTTCACATTATTGCAGATAGTAACATCAGGGTTCAAGGTTTTTTCCAGAAGATCCCCAAGCACTCACAAACACTCAAAAGAGCAAAAAGATTAAGCTACTGTGAAGACTCGTAATTACCACTCTTCGACTCACACAACTTCAGGCTCAGGTCATCTACCTCACCATGTATCAACAGTTCAGCATCATCACAACAAATTGGTTTTCTTCATCTATCCATGATATCTTCTCCCCAAAGCACTCTGGTCGACCAAACCAATACGCCCTTTCCAGTTCATAAGCCGAAATCCATTGGTTTTCCTTCTCACAGACGGCTTCACATTTGCGGCAACTTACACACAGAACTTCCAGATTGCTCCCCCTCCCCGATGTTCGGGAACTTTTAGCTGCTCATCATTTTCTTTTATCTTACGTAGTAAAATTCAATCTCCAAGATGATCGCCGCAGTCCCTCAAACCACGCTCTGCTACCATATAGTACCCAGGGAGGTGAAGGAGACTTCAGTTCTTCAAACAGGGGCTTTATTAATTAAAACATACACGGGAGCAATACCAAAGCTCGAGTCTCAAAGACATCAAGGTTATGAGGGAACAAGCAAATAAGGATTGTTATCTCAAGACACCAAGGCTACGAGGGAACAAGCAATAAGGATTGTTATCTGTTAATTGCCCCACCTATTATCACAAAATGTAGAATATCATCTACATATCTCATCCACAGCATGTTTTTGGGTTTTGTTGCATTTATTACTGTAGTTTCAAAGTATTCCATGTACAGATTGGCTAAAACTGGACTTAAACGACTACCCATACTACACCAAAATTTTGCTTATAGAATGATTCCCCGAATGAAAATACATTATTAGATGCACATAATTCAACTAACTTTCTTATTTTGTCAAGCGCCAATGGAAAATGATCTGAATAGGGGGATAATTTTTCCCTCAAAAACTGAAGAACGTCCTGTACTGGTACTTTTGTAAATAGGGAATCTACGCCAAGGCTTAAAAATTCCTCACCTGGATAGGATTAAGACGGTGACTCAGACCCTCCGAAAATCTAACCCTTTGCATTTACTTACCCAAACACCTTAGCCAAATCCCTGATTAACGTCCAACAAAAGACATCCCCCAAGGACACGGGTTTATGAAATCCCATGCCAGGACTGTGACCAATCTTACATCGGATTTACAGGAAAATCACTTCCCCAGAGATTAATACAACACAAACAGTCAGTTAGGTATGGACAACAGAACTCAGCTATTTCCAACCATATAAATGAACATAACCATAGAATAAAATGGAAATTGTCTCGTATAATTTATAGCAGCAACTGCCGGTACAAGAGT
The DNA here is from genome assembly GCF_015104395.2 of Macrobrachium nipponense. NCBI lineage: Eukaryota > Metazoa > Arthropoda > Malacostraca > Decapoda > Palaemonidae > Macrobrachium > Macrobrachium nipponense. The sequence continues at coordinate 13,056,048 of NC_087208.1, read as the reverse complement.
CAAATGATGGAATTGGCCTTAATAAAAGAGAGGCAGGTAATGGACATCTCAAAAGGAGCATGGGATTCAGATGTGATCGACAAGATTTCCATTCTACCAACACTTAAGAAGATTAAAGGAAGATTATCAGCAGGGGTGACCTAAATTGGCTTACCTGTGGATGGATCTCTTGGTATAAATACCACATTTTCTGTAAACTTTTCTCATTCATATACCTGAAGAAGGAGACAGCAGTCTCTGGAATAAAGTATTCTTCTCTCTATATTTTTGGTGTATTTATGGGTCCCTTTTATTATATATATATATATATATATATATATATATAATATATATATATATATATATATATATATATATATATATATATATATATATGCTATAATAATAATTATAAAATTCAGCAAACTATCTAATGATGATAAGCAGACGTTCCTAATAATAGGGGAGGAGTGTTGACTTTTCTTCTTCAAGAAAACCGATATTTAAAATTAAGTCTTTGGAAAGAGTTTCGGCTAAGGGGAAATATAACTATTTTCATGGCGACGGAATGCTATTGTAGCTCTGTGTTGGGCGCTCCCTTTCACAACAGCTCTTAATAGTGTTTACTTCTCGTTCCGGAGGTTCGTTTACACTTTATGAAAGACGGAACGACTCAAGTTTTAGTTGGTTGGGGATTGGGCAAGGCGCGTCCTTGTGTACATATTTCAAGGATATAGAATCTCCATTTTTAACGTTATGGACGTTTTTTTTTTGGGGGGGGTGGGGTGGGGGGGGGAGTGCTCGATTTGTGTTACGTGTATCTTGGTGACGAAAAACATTCATGGTATATTCCTCAGACTTCAACGGGTAAAGTGTGCTATACATTTACCAAAGAGAAACATGAATGGGTTACTCTCAGGATAGGTACTTTTCGGGGGCGGGGTTACCAGCTGCTGAAAATTGGGTGTCTTTACCTTTGTGGTGCGACGTCAAATTGAATGATTTATAATACCCAAATAAACAATCAATTCATCGCTACCTTCTTTCGGATGATGTATTAACAGTTAGTTACATTTTAGATTAATATAGCAACTCCATTTGGATCAAAAGAAAATGAAAATTGTTTTCTAATACTTTCAAAAGGGTAAACGTTGTAGGTTTTGTGTGTGTGTGTATATATATATATATATATATATATATATATATATATATATATATATATATATCTATATATATATATATATATTTATATATATGTGTGTGTGTGTTTATATATATATATATATATATATATAATAATATATATATATATATATATATATATATATGTAATAATCTTGATCACGAAGTATATAAAACGTGATATGTAGTATAAATGGTTTTTTTTGCCACGAAGGAAAAAATTAAAAGCGAGTTGGCCGAGTACTTTCGGTCCTATTCGGACCCTTTACTGAGGCATGCCTCGTAAAGGGTCCGAATAGGGACCGAAAAGTACTCGGCCAACTCGTTTTTTCATTTTTCCTTCGTGGCAAAAAAACCTTTATTTATATATATATATATATATATATATATATATATATATATATATATATATATATATATATATATATATATAGATATATATATATATATATATATATATATATAAAAGGCCGGGATATTCAGGTGCTTGCATTTGAAAGAACATGAAGACAATGAATAAATGAATTACAAACAAAACTTTCTCTGAAAGAGGAAATTTTCATTTTCATTTAATTTAAACATACCGACTCAGTTTATGATGATATTTCAAAGAAAAATATTGCGATGAGGAGTTTGAGTAAAATTTATGTTTTTGAGCTTCGCAGTTTTCATTTTCGGGTAAAGCGAGATTTTTGTTAAAGCTGTGCACGCTGTAGCTATAAATAATCTCTTTCTCCAAATGCCTATAAAGTAAATGATGACTGCTTTTTTTCTGCATCAGACCCATTGTTAGAAATTTAAACAAACTGTCTTTTCACAAATGCTCCCGTCAAAATGCGTTCCACGAATCCTGAGATAGGTGTGGCTCCATGGAAGGAGGAAGGAGGAAGTGTTCGAAGTGAATTTATACAATGAAGCTGAACCGATGCTTTAGTTTTCATCTTATTGTTTAGAATGGAAAATATCTTTTCCCAATTTCAATGTAAGATGTTTCTATTGATGGAAAAATATTCATTATAATATCAGGCAAAATATTTTTTTTTTTTTTTGTGGGAGTATAGATGCCTGTGTTTGAATCATTTAGTTAACAAACATTCCTTTATGAGTATTTTGTATCTAGGTTACAAACTCATTTATTCATTTTGTTCCTCGTCACACCTGCCCTTACAGTAATTACAGTAATCAGGCTGTTTTATCCGACGTATTTTGAAATGATGAATATGGTTATAAGATTTTAAAGATTTCTTTGTTAAATGATAAACAGGTATTTAATCAATGGGAAAAATAATATACATAATGAACGGGGTCATCATGAGATCTCCTTTGATTATGATTTAGTTTATTACTTTTGTATAGTGGACAAACCCTCTTTGGACTGTTCCCCATCACGTCTTTCCACATACGGATGATGTTTTCCCAACTCTTTCAGACAAAACTTAGTTTTTTACAGACGAACATGTATCAATATTCTATATTTCTCTTTAGGAATTGCTATATCTATTCTTATTAAGGTGAAAAATCTTAAAATCCAATAGTTTAGGCGAATTTGGTAAATTTTTTAAGCACAAGGCTTCACCTATGAAAAATTTGATAAAAGTGAGCAAATGGTTGATATCTATTGAAATTTGCGAATGGAAAAGTAATTTATTTAAAGCTGGCAAGCTAGACAGATGCTCTCTCTCTCTCTCTCTCTCTCTCTCTCTCTCTCTCTCTCTCTCTCTCTCTCTCTGCGACCGGCGAAACAGCACTGAGGTCATAATGAGTCTAAAGAGCCAACAAAAGTGTGATAGTTCGTAAACAACTCTTAAAAAATAACTTTTAACTGCATAAAAATAACAAGTAATCTTTTCACTTTTCGGAGGACGAGGGGAGTTATGAATTTATGTTGATAAATTTTGGCCGCGTGAAAAATGGATAATCTTGTCTTGATATCGAAAAGTGAAAAGAGCTGATTTTCGGTTTGAACGAAACTTGAAAAGCGACACAATAAAACTACAAAAGCTTTCAGAGATCACGCTGGTTGTTAGCCCTTGAAATATGGCTTGAAAAGTCACGCACGTGGGAAGAGTTGTTTCCCAAAGAATTTTCCGTAAAGAAAACTGTTCCTTTGATTTTGCGGTCGCTTTTTCAGAAAATAAATAAAAATGTTATTTCATGATTTATTCCGCTTTTGTCGTAGAATTGTGTGTGTGCGTTTGAGGGCGTGTTTTTAACGGTATTCTAAATATGATTTAAGTTCATTCGCTCATTCTAAGTCAATAGAAATCACTGTATTAAACACTGCATAAGATTTATCTGAACCTCCCTCTGCCCAACCTTTCCTCTATTTTTTTCTCTTTTAAAAAGATTTTTTTTTCTTTTTCAAGAATATTCGATTGTTTAAGTTTAATTGTATAATAACGATTTTGTCTCAGTCCAAAAACTAAAGGGCAGAAACAAGACAGGCCAGAAACTGACAAATGAGTGGATAGTTTTTGTATTTGAAGATTCAAGGGACACGAGTTGTGTAAGGATTTGTAAGAATATAGAATATAGAGATGGATATTCATCATATGCAAATACAAACAGGAAGAGCCTTCGGTTGAGTTGGGCTCAAGAAAAAAACAAGTAAAAAATGCGCTGAAGTTTTTTCGTCGCAATCAAGTTTTCTGTACTGCATATAATGCTGTATGAAACTCTCGATATGCTGGAGTATGAAACTCTCAGCCACATCGAGCAGAGCTCAGTTGATCCAGAGATGAGGTCAAGTGAAGATGCGTCGGCAGCTGGCACCACTAGTGTTGCCAGACTCATGATCCATGGCTAAACTTAACCTTAAATACAATAAAAATTACTAAGGCTAGAGGGCTGCAATTTGGTATGTATGATGATTGGAGGGTGGATGATCAAAACGGCAATTTGCAGCCCTCTAGTCTCAGTAGTTTTTAAGATCTGTGGGTGGACGGACGGACAAGGTCATTCCAATAGTTTTCTTTTACAGAAAACTAAAACAGTAGACGGTAACTTTTTCGTTATGGGAGAATTGTGATCGGAACTCTTCTGATATCAGTGCTCATAATGCTTACAAAGCTGTCCGCGGGATATACAAATCAAATTGCTCGCTCTTCTGCCACATCAGAGCGCTTACCATTTTCCACAAAAATGACCAAAGAAAACATCAGTTATCCCATTTGATAACATTCAGCATAGTCAAGGCCATTCTGAGAAAATAATAAATCTCATAGCCTTGCAAATAAGGAATCATTCTGGTCGCGTCTCAAGAAAAAAAAACATATAACCATAAGCAATCTCTTACCTATTCAGATTTATTCTTAATTTTTTGGGGCAGCTTTTTCACAGCTGTAAACTACAAGAAGACGTAAAGTAAATGCATTACTCCATCCAAGGGGGCATTCGACATGTAAGTTATAACTCTGAACAGCAACGAGGACAACTTTCCTTTAACCCGACATTTCATTCATCAACTACAAAGATTTCGGAAACCCCTAAATTCTGTACACAACGTAGATCAATAGCTCATTTCATCCCAGATTGCACAGTTGAAAATTTGTAATACTAATATGTGCCCGTAAAAATTCCATTACATAACAAATATTGCGAAGATAGGCTGAGAGAGAGAGAGAGAGAGAGAGAGGGGGGGGGGGGGGGGGGAGGGGGGGGGGGGGGGGGGGAGATGGGGGGGGGGGGGGGAGATGGAGGGTTGTTTTAGGGAATAAATGAAAAGACAGATGGGGAAGTGAGGTTTAAAGAATGAGGAAAGGTTGGTGATTGGATTGATAAGTAACCCAAGACTGCCTATGAGAACGAATTCTTAGATCTTAACTAGTACGTTTGGCTTATGTCCCAAAATTCAGGGAGTATAGTGCCCCTTTACAATCTGTTTGGACATGAAATTCAATATAATAAATTAGAGGAGGATCCTATGCAAAATCAAATCGATTGGTAAAAAGATATTTCCCCCCCCCAAAAAACGAAGGCTCAAAACTTCGAAATAGATAGTAAACTGCAAAATTCAGAGGCTTAAAAGAACTAGAAATAGAAAAAAATTATGGTAAAGGTTTAGTTGGAGTATATGAAAATACTACCCAGTTAAAATAACCAAGACGAAATATTCATTGGTATTTTTGGACGTTATAGGGAAGAACCATACGACATCTAAAGCAGAAAATTAAAGTGAAATAACTGCAATTAGGAGGACATGACTGAGATAGGAAATCCAAATGATGGTTTTGCTTAAAGGGGAATATCAAAAGAAAAATAACATCTAAAAACGAAGGTAATCTTGGTGTGTGGGCTGTTGTATGACTGGGAATGTGATCTACATATATTTCCACTTGCCATATCTTGTCATAAGGATTTGCCTTGAATTTTAATAGGACAAGTACGTACTCGAAGTATGGAAGGCACATACATGAAAACAAAATCCTATATCCTAACCCAGTCTAATTTAGTTACTTACAGTAGTCGCTTGAAGTTACTGTTTAAAATTGATATGAGAAAGTTAAAGAAGTTTGACAACTTGTAGGAACAGATCTAAGAAAGGAACAAACTGTGCTTAGATAGATTGGTAGATAAAACAGATGCAACAAGGAGTTGGTGGGTATGCAAATTTAGAAAAAAAAATTGATGTAGAAAGGCACATATGAATACATGATGAGAACTCTCACAAAAGCACCGAAGATGTATGAAGGACATATGCAGATTAGGAAGGTGCAGCATTACCATATCAAAGGTGCCCGGACGTCCAATATTGTCTCATGAAACAGGGAGTTTTCGTCTTTCGCGAAATGCTCATCCCGCTGCACACGAGATGTCCACCATCGCATCATTTCCCGTCTCGAACACAAAGAGAACCGCAGTTCTCCTCCAGTAATCATCGACCGCAGCTGATAAAATGATGCTCTCGCATATAGCTGTCACCCCTAAGACCCATCTCTCTCCTCTTGCGGTGGAGATAAGACGCCTTAAGAGGCTGTAAATCTGATGCAGATGCAAACACGCAGCAACATAATCACGGATTTAGAGGCTGGAGGTATTGATCGTCAAGGCAGCTTTCTGTGGCTTGTGGAGATGTTTGACATTTAATGGCTCCTCTAAGATCTTTGGAAACTGCATGATTTTCTTTACGCACTCTCTCTTTGAATGAGGACTTGATGGAACGTCTTTCATAGCTAACACTATTTCCAGCGAAGGTGTGAAAGAGGAAAATAGGATTTTTTCAACAGACTAATTAATTCAAATTTTTGGGTTTTCAGGGTTTTCTTTCGGGTTTCAATGAAAAAAGAAACAAAGCTTAAATCTGATATTCTGAACACATCTCATTAGAGCCTTTTCTTTCTCCAACCTAATCTTCTCTCTCTCTCTCTCCCCCCCCCCCCCCCTCTCTCTCTCTCTCTCTCTCTCTCTCTCAGTATTAGAAATGTATTATTTCAGAGAAGGTATACAGATGCACTTCACCACTATTGCGACGTTTGTGTTAAAATCGTGCTATAACCTCTTCTATCATGCAGAAAATAATGAATTTGGCTCTTCAGTCATTCATTTCAAAGGGGATAGCGGACAGATACATGGGGAGCACTTCCATGATGGAAGGTGGGATGTAAGAATGAAATCATGTTTTCATGAAAGTTTTTGGTCTGAGGTTCTCACTAATATAATTTAAATCAAAGATAATGACACCATTGCATTAAATCGCCTAACTTGTTTACGGGGGAAGGTTCATCTTACCTCTTTAAGAAATTTAAAATTGATACATTCCAACCCATAGGGCTATGAAATTACATGATTTCTTAGCATATTGGTAATAGGGGGGGTGGGGTATTATTTCGCTTTATGAAATGTAATATCAACTGAGTACCGAGGACAAGAACACGAGGCGACTATTTAATTAGAGATCAGTTTCCCTTAATAGTTCTTGTTTTTTAACACCAAGATTTCTTTATTTCTAAAATTTTATGGCTATCTTTTTCCTCACATTCCCATTCCTGTTTCCAGAGGGTCTCAAGATCCACTATGACCCAATCCCATGCAAACCTGTCTAGTTCCACCACCGATTCAAAACAAGTTGGAAAATTAACCTACATAACTGATCCGCCCTCCAAGCCCCCACTCTCTACCCCTGCCTTACTATTACAACAGGGATAGTCATTTGGCAGAAAACTGATAATCTTTCAAAGTGATCTGTCGAAGCTTGCGGCCGATGGATGATTAAAGTCCATCTCGAAAGGGCAGGCACTAGTTTATCCTGGGTGAGATTCGGATTTCCACTTCATTGTAGACTGATTGTATTGAATTTACACAGAAAACTGGAATCGAAACTGCTTAGTTTAATCCTTCTTGTTTACTGAACTTTCATTTGTATCAAATAAAATTAAATTGATTTCTATTTCATGGGAAAAAAAAATAAAACTTGTTTCCTTCAAGCCAAAAACAAAACGCCATTATTAAGTTGGGATTTGCTTGTCTGCTTCTGGCATTTTGCCAGAAGGGAAGTTTCCCTGAGTGCTGATTCATCTTCATTAGTGAAAGAAAATGGTCTAAAATCGGTTTCCTGACAAAATATTATATATAATATATATATATATATATATATATATATATATATATATATATATATATATATATATATAGATATATATATATATATATATATATATATATTTACTTGCAGCTTTCAAAAATAGTAAATTATACTTGTGTATTGAAATCTGTGCATTTCGAAAGCATTATGATATAAAAATATGGCCATTGTTAAGAAATCTTAGAACGGAAAATACCCCCAGAAAAAAAAAAAGACCTCAGAATTGCCCAAGACATTTTAACAGAATTAGATATTTCGAAATCGCAAAGGATGCTGTAAAGACGCACGCTTCGAGCAAAATGCCCCATTCAGATAAGCACATCGCATTGGTCTCAAAGCTGCGCCTCCGCCATGAATGTGCATTTTCCCCTAGATAAACAAATCTATAAACTCGTGTCTAATGGCCATGCCTTTACTGGGATTTAGGCAAGTTCTAGCGGTTCCTTATTTTTCTGTGAAAGCCCAAATCTTTCTCACCTCGCAGAAATGTCTGAAGGACTTCAGTGGAAATGGTTTCCTTCATTTACACGTCTATGTGTATTTGAATGAGAAAAACATAATGACACAGAATCCTTTTACATCTCTCCGGACTTCTTGCTGTATTTTCATCTCTTTCCAATTTCATCTGTTCACTCTGTGACCTCATACACTAGGCGTCTCCATGTCGAACTGTTCACCATATTTAAAAGAAAACGGCATTCTCATACTAAACTATAAGGAACATGTCCGTGAATTCATTACTCCCGTTTGATTTTCTCTCTAAGAGGAAAGCAAAACCAAGTGTTTTTTAGAAAAGACATACTCACACATCCTATAATGCCGTATGCTAATTACATTTATCTGCATGGAATGAAATATGCTACGTTCAGGTGCATAATTAAAAGACCAAAGCGCTGTCCCCCCCCCCCTTTCATGTTCCTTGGTTCCAACGACTGGCGTCTCCTTATTCTGCAAATTAAGAATGCACTGTAATTCTTGATCTGAAACGCGAATTTATGTAATTGGGATTTGCGTAAGCAGAGAATGTAAGTTGCTTAACACTGTCACGAGAATAGCAAGATAAATGAACATTTCTGGATGCAAGTCACAAATATTTTCCACTTCACTAATTCTCTGAAGGATATGCAATGGGGGTGTTGTTATATAATCCTGAGAGAAGACGGTAATTAAGAAGGAAAAGAAATTGTGCATCGAACAAATTTCAAAAGCAAACTGTACCTTCTTCTTTGACAATCAGAGTCTGAAAGTAGAGAGCCGGTATGGGGTAATGAGCTTCGGGGAAAGTGAAGTCTCGACCCCGGGTTAGTTGGAGGGGTGAGTTACCCAGAAAAATCCCCCAGTGTGAACAGGACTACGTCTGCTACAGGTAATGACTCTCAGACTTGCTTCTCAAGCCGACTTTCTTTTTCTCCTGCCTTTTTGGTCTCTTGTTTTGTCCCATCTTGGCGGCTGGCTTTCTTGGGATGTTGACGTTACCTGGAAATGAAATCTGAGCCACAGCACCTGGTGTGGAAACAGATGGCAATGGGGGGTCATTTAGCTGTGGGAGAGGCAGAGTTTTAGGGGGTTAGGAGTGAAGTAGGATAGTCTGCCGTGTCCAACTCTTAATTACTAAGGGAAGAGGTAGGCACAGCTTCTGTGAGTTGATGTGGGTGGTCTTGACTAACAAGAAGTGAAAAAATTATATTTGTACTATATTTTTAAGGCGTCTTAAGACTGAGGGTCCTCAACGTACATCTCGTGTAAGTGAATAACAATATATATATATATATATATATATATATATATATATATATATATATGTGTGTGTGTGTTGTGTGTGTGTGTGCGTGTGTGTGTGTGTAAAACTGGATCATTGAAAGTTTGGAACGTGATAAATGCATAAATACCTTTATGGCATACATACATACATATATATATATATATATATATATATATATATATATATATATATATATATGTATGTTGTGTGTGTGTGTGTGTGTGTGTGTGTGTGTGTGTGTGTGTATCTGAATCACGAAAGTTTGGAACGTGATGAATCCATAAATAAAGGTATAAGCCACGAAGGAAAAATAAACCACGGAGTTTCCGCAAGACATTCGACGTTCAATGTCCTTTACTTAGCAGATAAACTGACTTATATGAAGGATCGACAGTACAGGAAAGCTCGTATAACTGACAGATAGGGATTATAAAGTGATTAGTACCTAGCATCCGGCACACCTGGAGAAAGAGTAACTTTTCCAAATAAGCATAAACATGGGTACAATTTAAAAAACAAAAAGATTAAGTCAATTTGCTCAGACACAGGGGCAAGACAATTAAAGGATAACATAGGGTGACAGCTATTCAGAACTTTGGTAACATAAACTTATTCACAATACATATTCACATATAGATTATAAATGCATATACAACGAAGACAGTCGAGCAATGGCTTATAAGTAAGATTAAGCCAGCATAAATATTCTGTAAAAACTGGGCAAATATCACATGCATATTTCATTCATTTAAGTGAAAACAACCACGAAATCTTTTAGAATCTCCTATAATACAACTTACTTCACATTGTAATTTTAAGATAAGTCGTGGACTGCTTCATTTAGACCCTTGCATTTGCAACTATTTTTAAGAATGACCTCCAAGATATAATTACAGACTTTTAAATTACAAATCAGTTGCCTTAGAGATATCTTCTTTGTATATGTATGCTTAATAGTATTGTGAATAGTATTGTGAATCGTTTTTGTTTACCAAAGTTCTGAATAGCTGTCACCCTATATTATCCTTTAATTGTGTCTTGCCCTTGTGTCTGAGCAGATTGACTTAATCTTTTTGTTTTTTTTTAAATTGTACCCATGTTTTATGCTTATTTGGAAAAGTTACTCTTTCTCCAGGTGTGCCGGATTCTAGGTACTAATCTCCTTATAATCCCTATCTGTCAGTTATACGAGCTTTCCTGTACTGTCAATTCCTCATGTAAGTCAGTTTATCTGCTAAGTAAAGGATGTTGAACGTCGAAAGACCTGGCGGAACTCCGTTGCTTATTTTTCCTTCGTGGCTTATACCTTTTATATATATATATATATAATATATATATATATAATAGGATATATATATATAGGATATATATATATATATATATATATCTAATTATATATGGTGTGTGTGTGTGTGTGTGTGTGGTGGTGCACATGTATACATGTATATACATATATATATATATATATATATATATATATATATATATATATATATATATATATATATATATATATATATTATATATATATAAAGGTTGTATCCACGAAGGAAAAAAATGGAAAGCGAAGATAGCCAAGTACTTTCAGTCTAGTTCGACCCTTTACTCAGGCACAAACTGATCTTACAGAGGAAAAAAAAACATCGTCAAGGTAGGCTTGATATCCAAAGTTGACACATAAGATTAGCAATAAGGTCAATTTCACTCTACAGAAACGAGGAAACGCCTAAGGGCAGCCATACCTTGGAGGATACACACGCGGTTAACAAATTTAAGAATTGTGCGAAGGCAAGACCATACATAAGTCCAGTATGGTCCAGTATCCAGACATGGATAACGGTGTGAGGAAAAACATTCAGAAGAATATAGGAAAGGATGGTTAAAAATATAAGGGTAAATTATGGAAGTTTCACTTGTAGAAGAGATAATTGATAAGAATGACAGGTGGATATGGCTTTTAGACATTCCTTCTCACAGCCCTTAGGATGAATATTAAAAATAGTGTCTGCTGGGAGGTGCGTGTGGGCACAGAGGAGTAGCAAGACCCGGACCTTACTTGGGTTAAGAGCTACAAAGAGTGAGGCTGAAGATGGCGGAGATTTGTGTAAGGCACAGTTCAGGAAAGACATGGGTGGCTGAATTTGACAGTGGCCCTATGCAAGGTCCTTTAAATATACTCGGAGTATATTTAAAGGACCTGGCCCTATGCTCCGCAAGAAGTTGTAGGCGATGAAAATAATGAAAGAAGTATGAAGTTCGTTAGGGTTTCCGTAATAGAGAGGAATCTGTTGCGATCAGTCATAAAATTTAGTTCCATTTACCACCACTTGATAATGGCCACTGTTCTTCAACCCCGAACTGCTCCCGACTGATTTATTACAGTATTTGGTTAGTATTAAGTCGAAGTGGCAATACCTTTAGGCTTTTAAATCAATTGACTTCGAGAACACCGAATGACTGGCCTCTGGCAACATTATTTTCCTCTTTCTTCACAAGCTAAAGCATTATGCAGACATTGTACACTAGAATGCGAAATAGGCTCTGGTTATGTGCTTGTAACAACAAGATAAAAGACGAATGTTTGAAAAAGATAAAAGAGATATAAGAGCCAAAAATAGATATTCGTATTTTTTATCTCATGTTTGTCAGCGATAAATTTCGAGTCAAGATGCTTCTTCGCTACAAAAATTTAATTTGATTATGATAATATTCCTTAGACAGGCTATGAATATATGAAGTCTTTCACATTATAATGCTTATTTCGGTTATTACACCATAATAGAACGCTTCTAAACGGATAAAAGATGAACATGGTGAAAAGGCATGTGGTAATAAATATCCTCTTTCCATGTATTTTTTGACCAAAGAACATTCTGCCAAGATCAACAAATTGTAACCTCACCTTCCCTTTGTATAAACAAGTCTCCCAACCTCCCTTTGATTCAGTGGGAACTTGAGAATGTAGAAATAAACTACGAAAGTACTTTTCCAAGTCCCCAGTATTCACTCACCGTTCTACCGTGGATATAGGGTATGTACGTATATATATATATATATATATATATATATATATATATATATATATATATATATATATATATATATATATATAAGCGAATGCCACAGGAAAATGAAAGTCAGAAATCCAAGACATTTTCAAGGAACGAATGAAATACAATTGGAAAGAAAGTTATCAGGTAAATAACAAGATCAAGAATACCAGATAGGTAATTGTCAAAAGGGTAAAAATTAAAGAGTCCAGGATTATCGGATATCATACGGTCACAAACCCAAATATAGATTTAACCCGAACAGAAACTACAAAGTATCCGTATAGTCCAAAACATGTAAAAACTGAAATATATTAATTTTGTTGCTTATATTTATCCACAACTTTTTTCATTATGAAAGCACCAAGTTTAAATAAACCAAGACTTAAAATTTAGAACATTTCCATTATTGACTTGATGAAAACAATATTCAATGATATTCCTGTTATCTGTGTCATTACATGGGATTAAGGCTCTTGCTTGATTCCAGTTAATGGCATGATCTAAATCTCTCATATGTACGAATAATGCATTCGACATTTGCCAAGTTCTCACAGAATATTGGTTCTGTTTGAGACGTTGTGAAAGAGATTTATCGGTTTGTCCGTATAGACTTATCACACTTTTTGCAAGGAATTTCATATTTGCAGCCTAGAAGATCTTAGAATTTTTTACTGCCAAACTCTTGACATTAATATTACTGAAAAAACAACATTTATGTTAAAAAAGCTTTAAGATTCTAGGAATTTCCAAAAACCTTTCATCTAAGGTAATTTTACAAGGTTAGCTTACTAAATTCAAGTTTGTCATTGGTTAAATAAAATGGTTTTCTAGCTCTTTTCCATGCAACATCTACAAAAGTCCTTGGGTATTTAAGTTTCAATGCAATATCATAAATAGTTTTCATCTCAGCGTCAATAAACTGCGCGGGCTACAGGCACGTTAAAGCCCTTAGGAACATCCCAGAAAGAACAGAGAATTTTACATTTGATGGTGATTGGAGAGTATTGAACAAAAGAGGCAATGTTAGTTGATTTCCGAAAGACTGAAAAGGTGAAATTTCTATCATTTCTATGGACAGTTACATCAAGAAAATTCAAATTACAATTTCTTTCTTCCTCCACAGAGACAACTCCGTCTGGTATCGGAAAGAGAAGCCCTCATAGATGGGGTTGGTGGGGCGGGGCGGTGGTGATTGGGGATTTGGTACTGGAAAAACTCTTAGATTCAGTCATGCGCTGGGATTTGGCTCTAATGGAACGGAGCTCATAAAAGGGAGGTGGAGTTTGGACTGCATCCGTGATGTCTCTATCTTTTTTTTTCATCCCTTCGCCGGATCAACTTACCATTCTTTTCAGGGTTTATCCAATTCTATCATTTTGCCTTGATCTTGTAATTCTTTTTGCTGTGCGGATGTTGAAATACCGGGTGCCTGGAAGATTTCGTGTCACGTGGTCGTGCAGCTTTCTCTATTGGGCGAGCGAGCCAGATGTCCTGGATTAGTGCCTCCAGTTGCGTTGGCTCAGGGACTGCGTCAAGTAGTGCCTAGGGTGATCATATGATGGAGGTTTATCTCCAAAAGTGGCAAAGAGACCTGGGAAGAGCTTTAACACCGTCACATAATCTAGGAATGGAAATGAAAAGACTGCCAAAGTTAGGGAATAACCAGAGCTTTAGAGTAGATGCAAAATCTCTATAACTGACTGTTAATGTCGATGGCAATGTGAAATAACATTACGTTAACGTCTTTTTGAAACTGTTATTTTTAAGAAGGGAGTGGGCTTGAAAGTAAGAGGTGTCTCTTGTTAATAATAAAGGAGCCCATTAAAAACGGCAAAAATAAATAAAAGTAAAGTACTATATTTTTAGAGGACTGTTGTCTCTCTCTTATTTGTAGTTTTTACTACTAACTTTTTATCCATCTCGTATCTTTTTTAAACACTGTAACGTCCCTTTTAAATAAGAAAACTACTGATTTAGCTACTATTAGTACGATTCCTCGTAAGAAATTGTTTGCGAGTATTCCTTATATAAAAAGGACAAATTTCGAAGGGATATCAAGTAAATTATTGAGAAACATTCTATCATGCTGCAACTAATTTTAATTCGAAAAAATCCACTTACAATCGGTTCTTTTTAAAAATCAAAGACAAGCTCTGTCTAACTTTGCAATCAATCGCCGTTTACAGATATTCTCGCCCTAAATGTGATTCGGGGATTTACGTGGAATCGACCAAAAGATTGCCGAAGGTCAGAGCTGACTCACATTGAGGAGTGTCATCGTACTGGCTGTAAATTGTCCAATCCTGAATTCTCTAACATCAGAAGTCATTAAAAAATCTGCCATGTTGATATCAAATACACTGACTTTTCTATTTTTGGCCAAACAAGCCACTTACACTAACTGCCTATTTCATGGGTCTTTATTCATTAAGCAGTGGCGCCAGTACTGAACTCACACACCACTTCTGTACCCTTGTATTTGGCGTGAGCATTTTTTTCTTCGTGGCTCTGTTCCTTCCCTCTTGTCATTCAGCTGTCATCTACTGACAGAACAGGTGCTTTTTTCAATACTGTTGTTTGCTCTTTTTTTATACTATATATATATATATATATATATATATATATATATATATATATATATATATAATGAAAACATACACGATGAATAATGAGAATTACACGCTGATTGTAAATGACCATTCCTCAAATGGATGCAAGATTAAAGAATGTGAAAATTTTCCCCTAGCACGTGCATTATTGCCCGAATCTTTAAAAAAAAATCAGCATGAAACCAAGAGTCATGAACCAATATGTGGAGGATAACAATATTAGCCAGCATAATTTTCTATCTCTATAAAACCTTCTTAAGAAACCTTACACAGCGTCTTCCATTCTTCATAACTTTGGCCATCAAGGCTATCCAGTATAATTTGAGACGCCCAATCTAGGTACTCCCTTTACTTCGAAACACCGCCTTATCCTTACCAGCCAAAGCCTGCCTTAAGCAGTCCAGCAAAGAACAGACAAATTACTTACCACGCTAGTGTGTTTGTCGGTAGTGTCGTTGGAGAATAATTAAGTTATAACTGTAAAGGGCATTTTAGTCCTTCTGTGAGGGATGCACGAAGGTATTTTTTTTTGTTTTTTTTTAGCTCGAGCAGGAAACCACTTTAAATCAAAGATGATTAGAGATGGCTAAATGTTCGAAGATGTTTTTAGGCATAGACCTAAGTGTGGTTGATGGACTTAGAGAGAGAGAGAGAGAGAGAGGAGAGAGAGAGAGAATCTTTTATCTTTGACACCTCATTGTAATATTTCTACCCAATATTGTTTACTTTTATGGTAAACTGAGATGTGCATTGCCTAACACGGCGTCCTTGTGCAACATAAAATCTTACCTTTGTATTCTGGTGAAAATTATATCTACTTGGAAATTCCAGAAAAGTTCAAAAGTTTTAAGAAGCTAAGGAAATAAAGATAGAACTCTTGTACAAGTGTTTGTGAGATTTAGCCAGCGGTGAATAACAGTAAAACTTTGAACAAAGTTTCTGTATTGAGTTCAAAACAAAGAAGATGAACATGTAACACTGAAACTTCGAGTAGTGAAATACTTATATCTATACTTATATCTTATATTATAATAATAAAAGTGCTAAAAGCAAAGACCCATGAACCACCATGTAACGGTAACCACAATTTATTTGCTAAGATCAGACTGATGCATAGTTAAAAGAGGAAGCATACAAATACCTTTCTCCTTTCAATAAAGACCACCAAATCCCTCCTCTCTCTCACCCTCCGAAATCATCCTAATTTGTATTGTGGCTCCTGCCTTTCATTTGCCTTTCCTTTAGAGTGGTTTACATTTCCTTTTTGTCATTGCCTCAGATAATGACAAGTAACTAATCCGTGGAAAGGCTTTGGTCATCTTATGCTGCAAATCTTTACTGAATCTCCTTGTCAGTAGAATTTTGTTCGTAAATCTGAATGTTGATAATAAGTTTTGATCTGCATGCAAGATGTTCAACTTTTCAGCGTCACATTTCTTTTCAATTACAACGCTGGTTTCAGAATTTAGAGTATTTGCAACCTAAGTATATAAATGAATCAAAACCTATAATAAACTCTTCCGTATTAGTTACCTACGAAAATGATAAACCACAATTAAGAATGCTGGAACATGACATAAAAAGTAAAGATACTTTAAGATATACTTTCATGCTCTCTCTGTTACTACTTGCACCAGACACCTAATGCTTTCTACAAGTGTCAGCAACATAACTTACATGGTTTTACAATTTTCGTCCCTACGAATTTCTGGCGAGAAAGTATGAATTCCATGCGAGTGACGAGGAGACTTAATCGTGTGGCGTAGAGATATGTCGTTTGTTCAAAGTGTTGTCACTCCAGTGACCACAACAAACAACTGCGTTTTCGGTTTTTAAATCTGAGTAAAGGATAAAGCAAGAATGTTTGGAAAGACTGGTGAATGAAGAAAGAACTGCTGAAAATGAAACCTTAAACGATGACAGTGGGTGAGGAAGAACGCACAATAAAGAGAAAAGTTGGAAAAACTGCACAAACGAAGGATTGACTGAAACACTGATGATTAATGCACCGCTGGAAATAAGAAAATTAATGACTATGGAGGAGGAAGAGAAACAAAAGAAGAGACAGATAACGGGAAAAAATGGCCAAAGATTGTGCACAAACAAATGCCCGATTCTTAAGAAGGTATATTGATGGCGGTGGAGAGAGGGGGGAAAGAAATACAAGCAAGAGACAAAAACTCAGACGAAAATCCACCTGATTAGCTCTTGGACTGGAATTCATTCTTGCCTTTGCAATAACTCACTGCCGAAGAGTTATGTGCATCGCTGTATATGAGCAATTGCCGACATAAACATCAGCATAAAACCAGTAAAATCTCCTAAATCCTAGATCTTCATTTATTAGGCGCTATATATTCCCCTTTTGTCTCATTGTCACACATCCGCTCCTCAAGCGATGGATCATGATGAATATCAGCGTGTGCTTTTGCGGTTATACATACGCACGCACACACACACACACACACACACACACACACACATATATATATATATATATATATATATATATATATATATATATATATATATCCACTAAAAGCTACAAGGTAATATGTCTACAAAAATGCAGATGTAGTTCAAAGTAGACGTCAAGTTGGAGAAACGAAAAAAATATGAAGTATTATGCCTTTGCCAAGAAATAAATTTGTTTATTGTTAAGTAATTTTGAAGAAGTTTCCATCATATTCAATAGAAAATTGTAGCGAAAAAACAAAAATTTATAAGCATCTTTATCCAAACCGATATTAGATTTTATTTTCACAATTATGAATTATGGACACGAACCTTCAACAATTTTCTGATGTTAATATCCTGTTGAAAATTCAAGCAGAATTTAAACCGGTTCTTCATGAGACGTAAACAGCAGGCGAGCTTTACGCTCAAGCACTCACAGAACCCGGAGCATGAGAACCCACTTCCGAAAACAAAGATAAAAACAGCGAAGCATCTCAGGAGCAAATGACCTCAGCGAACTGTTATCTTCTCGCTTTTGTGAGTTTTCTCGTAAGGATATGCGAAGTTTATTAGAATTGTATTTCATTTAATGCTGCGTTTCTTTTACGGGCAAAAGATTTAAAATAATGGTAAATTTAAGGCTATAGCTGTATATTTAAAGGCAAATTCATTTTTAGAGCCATTTCATTATGATTAAAATGTTAAAGAATGAATAATCTGGAAGTGATGTTTGCTAGAAAAATCAATGCGAGTATGAGAGAACGCCAGTTAGAGAAGCGACCCACTGCTGTTGTCTAACCTGATCTTGAGAAGAATAACATGAAGTTTCAGTGAATATGGATGGAGTTTTGTTTGCTTGAAAGACGAAAGTATCAAACCTAGAAAGAACTTTGGTCAGTTGCTCACGAATAGTACCGCCTTGATGTTTCTATGAAGATTCACTTCGTTTGAACAGAATCAACACCCAGTAGATGGCTACACAAAAGTTATATTCACACGAAATCATTTTTACGAAGTCGTTTATTTTTCATTCTCTCTCTCTCTCTCATCCCAACCCATGACATATCTCTGCTATCTGTCTCTGCTTCTCTGTTGTCGGTTAGTCTCAATAGACGGAGAGAATCCCAAAATCTTTCCTCTTGATATCCTTCTGCAGATAAAAGCAATGCAAAACCGGAGTTGTTACGAGAGAACTTTTAATCTCGGCTCGAAAGCAGAACGTGTTCGAGTGGCTCACTTGTAATCTCAATTCGTCGGGAATTTTTACTTTTCTTTCTTTTATTCTTGTTTAGAAAGAGGAGACTTTTCCTCTGAATAAATTCTTTGGGAGGATCTCACAACCTATATCTCTGGTGCTCCCGCACAATAGTAGAAAATTCGAGTGGCCATCACTAATAGGTTATTTACATATTCCTTCTACAGGGCAGCCGGAGGAAGGTCTCTGAATAGACAGAGACGAAGGAGAACCTTCTGCTGAGTCTGCTTTATCTGCAGTAGAGTTTAGATGTTCGGTGTAAACGGCTTTTGGCTTTAAGGAATTCCAAGAACCAGCTGAGTCGGAGTAAGTATTAAAATACGAATCTGTCGAACTTTGCACATGAAACTCCTATTGAATCTTACGATATACGAACCTTTGAACATTATTTTACACCAAGAGAGATACTAAATTATAAAGTTATTTAAAGAATATTCATGATTTATAAGAGAATTCCGCAAGAGTATTTTTCACACAGTATGGCTGGAGCCCCCACGCGTTTATTTATATAAGATTTCAGATTTCAAGAGACCTGCAAAATATGTAAGCCTAAGTCGTATAATTATAGTATAGAAGAATTACTATTACAGTGTAACATAAACTCCTACCCATGCCCCATCAAAAACATCAAAATTTGTAATCGCTCGTTATGATTTTATATTGTTATGTTATTTTTAAACTTCCTAAATTTCAACGT
>NC_087208.1:12976474-13031474 GCF_015104395.2 Macrobrachium nipponense | reverse complement strand
CCAGGTCGGACTATGAATTCTTATTCGTTTGCCTCACAGTAGTGACACTGCTGTCATTTAACAAAAAGGCCAATGTACTGAACTGTGTTCCGTTGATTATCGATTTTGAAAAAACGAGATGATAATGTTAGTTTTCACGCTCCTCTCAGAATGAAGATCTAAAACATTTTTTCCCTACCATCTACTGTATTGAAAACTATGAGTTTTATTTAACATTTCATTATACTACCCACGATATAGAAACAACAGGTAGTCACATGCGCAGGTCCGTTGTATTGCTATGCAACCGACCATAATCTATGACGGAACGCAGCACATACACACACACACACACACACACACACACACACACACACACATATATATATATATATATATATAATATATATATATATATATATATATATATATATATATATATATATATATTATATCATATATATTTACCTGTATATATAATATAGATATATATATATATAGTATAGATATATATATAGATATATATATATACATATATATACAGGTATAATATATAGATAGATATATATATATATATATATATATATAATATATAGATATATATATATATATATATATATATTTTAAGAATGAATGCAAGATACCATGCCCTTGACAAGAGTCAACATTTTTGTGTTTCTTTTCAACTTTGCAAGTTTTCTTATAACTACATATATATATATATATATATATATATATATATATATATATATATATATATATATATATATATATATAAATTTTCAAAGAAACACAAAAATGCTGACTCATATCAAAGCTCGAACTTGTCCATATCAAAGCACTGCAATCATTCATTAAATATCTTATGGTACATGGAAAGTTACCCAAAATTAATATGAACTAGTTAAGGTATAATCTGGAATGTCAAAACTAAATATTCAGTCAGAATGATAGAACAGCGAGAGACCGAGAGGAACAGACCCGGCCGGAAGTTGGTCCAGAGAAAATCTGACTTAAAAAATACATAACTTTTACGATTTGCTGAAAGTATCTCAGCCTCCCGCAGCCTGGAAGTCAAACAGTGAAAAACAATGTAATTTCTCATTCTCAGAAAAATCATAACTTTTACGATTTGCTGAAAGAATCTCAGTCTCCGCAGCCTGGACAAGTCAACAATGAAAAATCGAAGCAAAACAAAGTATAATTAGCAGATGATTTTCAAAACCTTTAAGGACCCATATTCCAAGTATTTTTAAAAAGTGGGTTAATGACCCCATACGCTAAGTTGGAAAATGTTCCCTTAAGATACTATGGTTATTTCTCTATTGGTTTTGTAAATATTTTGGCGCGGTACCGCTCACGCAAGTTTAGATACCACGACCCTTTAATTGCCAATTGAATAAAAACACAGACACACACACACACACACACACACACACACACACACACCTGTCTAAAGGTGTGTGTGTCAGACCCTAACCGAAATTACAAAGTATCTTTACAGTCCAAACATGTAAAAACTGAAATATATTAATTTTGTTGCTTATTATTTATCTACAACTTTTTTCATTATGAAAGCATCAAGTTTAAATAAACCAAGACTTAAATTTAGAACATTTCTATTATTTGACTTGATAAAACAAGATTCAATGATATTCCTTTTAACTGGAGTCAAGCAAGAGCCTTAGTCCCATGTAATGACACAGTAAAAGGAATATCATTGAATCTTGTTTTATCAAGTCAAATAATAGAAATGTTCTAAATTTAAGTCTTGGTTTATTTAAACTTGATGCTTTCATAATGAAAAAAGTTGTAGATAAATATAAGCAACAAAATTGATATATTCAGTTTTTTACATGTTTTGGACGTAAAGATACTTTGTAATTTCGGTTAGGGGTCAGAATCTGTTTAAGTTTGTGACCGTGTGATATCCGATAATCCTGGATTATCCCTTTTAATTTTTACCCTTTTGATAATTAACCATCTGGTATTCCTGATCTTGTTTGTACCTGAGGCCTTCCTCTCCAATTGTACTTTCGTAGCTCCTTGACGATGTCTGAATAAAGACGAAAGCGCTTGGATTCCTGACTATCATTTCCCGTGGTATTCGCTTATTTATGAAGTCACGTGCATCTACTGTGATTTTTTATATATATATATGTCTCTCTCTCTCTCTCTCTCTCTCTTCTCTCTCTCTCTCTTTCTTGAAGCAAGCGAGCTTTCGTCTGGAGCTGCAGACATCCTCGGGCTGGGAAGCTGAGGGTGGACTGATCTTGAAGCGGTGTCCGTCCTCGTTTATAGTTGGAGTTGACAGCAGGGGTCTGCCCCATGCTGATCTACTATTGGCTGGTGGCGGTAGGTCTTCGTTTTCATTGGTGGCTTGGACCGGGTCTCAAGCCACTTTCCATGCGTTGATGGTTGCGATATTGTAAGTCCTGCAGCCGCCTAGACCTCCTTAGCGGCGCGGTTACGTCGATGGGCGTTTCGCTATGCTGCGGGACGTCACGGCTAACTTGATTATGATTGGCTGCAGGAGTATCTCGTTCGTGGGGGCGTTGTCTTCCGTGGAGTTGTCGTGCTCGTGGTGTCATTGTTGGTGGCAGGTCTTCTCATACTCGTAGGAGGAGAAATTATTATTATTATTATTATTATTATTTTTTTTTTTTTTTTTTGTGCTCTATCACAGTCCTCCAATCGACTGGGCGTGGTATTTATAGTGTGGGTTCCGGGTTGCATCCTGCCTCCTTAGGAGTCCATCACTTTTCTTACTATGTGCGCCGTTTCCAGGATCACACTTTTCTGCATGAGTCCTGGAGCTAATTCAGCCTCCATTATTTTATTATTATTATTATTATATATTATTATTATTATTATTATTATTATTATTATTATTATTATTATTTTGTTGTTGTTGAGTACGTTCTTAATTTCGTTTCAATGGAGTTGCTTCCTAGAGCTTCTCCCAAAAGAAATAAAGCTTCATCCACTTCGATGTTTTTTGAGTTTTCTCTCAAGCAACGTGGAAGCAGGTTTGTGGGTGGGTTAATCTAGTTAAGAAATATGAATCCTTGAAACTGAAACTAGGTGTGCTTCAGCACGAACTGGGAGTAATCTAAAAAGGCTGAAAAGCTGTTGTTTGTAAATTTACCGATTAGTCTATTATTCGTTATCAAAATGTAGCTCAGTAACTTCCAGGAATTAGCCTTGTAATGCAATATTTGATAATGAGTAACAGTTCTGCACACGTGCACGTAAAACCTGGTTCGAGAATTCACAACTGGCGTGAAAAAAAAACATGTACATATATATATCCTCAGAAGCATAAACATGTAGCGGTTCGCGTATTAAAAAACGCCTTGTACCATCACCACAGACCGGGAATATTCTACGCGGACATATCTCTGGAATGTGAAAGCCTGTACCATTCAGGTGCTCTACGCAGAGCAAAGCGTTGCCCTTTGATGTTCCTGGCGCCTTTTTTTTTTTTTTTTCTGCAAATCTATTCGGGACGTAAAGGAGGCGCTTGGTTGACTCTGCTGCAAATTAAATTCCGCTGAATAAACAGGAAGGGACCGAGCAAAGCAAGGAGGCCTTTGTTTTAAACAAGTTGACGCAATATTTTCGTATATATGCGTATATAGATATATATATAATATATATATATATATATTATATATATATATATATATATATATATATGTGTGTGGTGTGTGTATGTGTGTGTGTGTGTGTGCGTGTGTGTGTGTGTGTGTGCGCGCGCGCGCATCATCAACGAATCACTCAGTATTTGCCGTGTTCTGTCCATGACAGAGGCCTTCATTATACAGCTGTGAAATGACTATGAAAGAACGGACTGATATTAATTTTCGAATGGCAAACCTGCTCTTTCATTATTCGTGGTTTGAATGCCATGTTTTTACGTTGGTTTTCTATGATCGTAGTTCTTTCCAGTTTAACTTTATGTTTGTTTAAGTGTTGTCGATGTTTTCTCACTTTGAATGTGGAACTTCTGTTTCAAATATATGTATTTATTTTGCATTTCCCTTCTACTTTACCCAGATTTATTTATTTAACATATATCATGGCGAAGATAAAACTAACTCCGTATACAGTTTGTGAAGTAGATTAAGGTAAAGGATATGTGGAGTAGGGTCCTGGATTTCTTATAAGAATAGGAATCCACTTTCCCATGGAATATTTCATCACTGCGATATGTTTGCTCAAACCGTCAGCCTTAAGCATCTGGTCAGACTACGTTACCTTGCTCTCCGGCATGGACGGAATTGCAATGGTTCCAAGCAAGTTGTTGACTGAAAATCTGTTTACCACGACTGTCTCGGCCACAGAAAGTGGCCTCCAACTTGTAGTGAAGGTGGCTATTTCAAAATCTCACTCTCTCTCTCTCTCTCTCTCTCTCTCTTTCTGTCACGGACATACATACATACACAAGCGCGCGCGAGCAGAAGATCAAAGGATATCATATAACAGGATATTTTTTGTACCTAAAACGCTCGAATATTAGAGAAATTCATGAACTAGTTTTTTTGCAGTACTCTTTCACTGGAAATAACTCATATCGGTTTTTTCTTTGTCTCCGTTCCCGTATTTTGTGGTTTATTTTTCTTCTGGAAAGGATATCTATTCAGTTAACTATTGAAGAAACGATAACGATATTATAAATGCTGTAAATTCTTCTGTTTGTCAACTTACTGAAAGTGAAAGTCTGTCATCTAATATCATAAAATTCCTAAAAAGCGAAAAATGACCGACATTTCTTTGTAGCATATATATAGATTTCAATAAAATTGAACTAATTATACATACATACATACATCATCATACATATATCTATATATATATATATATATATATATATATATATATATATATATATATATTAATTCAACTTTATTCAAATCTATATAATTGCAAAAAAAGTCAGTAATTGTTTCCCTTTTTTTGATATTATATATGGATATATATATATATATATATATATATATATATATATATATAATAGATATATATATATATAAGATAGTGTTTAGTTACTTTAAGTTTCACACACACACACACACACACACACATATATATATATATATATATATATATATATATATATATATATATATATATATATATATATATATATATATATATGTACATGCGTATGTACCTATATACTACATACATACTTACATACATATATGCATGCCTACATACGTAGGTACATATATTAACGTACATTTACTATAAAGACAATCATTATTTGTTTTGAAACATTATCCAAATTTATATCGTTTATGCCACCTCGTAATTTATTCTTGTCATTTTTCCTGAGTAAACATATGAGTAGTAACAAATCACAGACATGACATGCTAAGGCATAGGTAAATTCCCAGAACGTACTATGCCATATATAGGCCACATTGGAGTGGAATATTAACTGCTTAGAGTAGTGAATACTGCTAAAGGGAATGCTCTCCCCGAATAGCAAGTGGGAATTGCCTAAGCCCATCTCTTTTCCCTATCATATTCCGGCATTTCCCCTTAGGGCCAAAAGCGCCCTGATGCAATTCCGTTTTCTGTGCAGACATTTGCATTGCACGAGATGTTGATTATTTATTCTTATTTGTTGTTCGTTTTCATTTAAGATCATGAACTTTTTTCTTTTTCATCCGACTCTGAAGCATAAATATTTTCAGGTTATCGAATATCAAATGTACAAGTAAACTCCTGCTTAAATCTGCAAATCGAACGCCTAATGGGCATGACTGCAATCTTTCTATTTCCTTTACTTTCTTTTTTCAAAGCCATGGAACCACACTGAAAATACCTCTTTATTCTCTCTTTTGCATTCCAACTATTGTGTGGTCATCATATATGTCTTATGCTTTTATCTGTACCTTTTTCATACGCCCACACCCTACCCGAGACCCGTCTTGTCCAACCGGCTTAACATGTCTAATTTAGCCGAAACAAAAACGTGTGTCTTACTTAGCAGCCTCTCAAAAAACATTGGTAATTCCAGGCAAGTGTTTTTGTCGATAGCATTGTGTAAGGGAATGTTTTTCTCCTTTGGCGTGAATTCGGTATAACTCAGTAAAGCCATTTTTAGCCTTTCTGATCAGAGGGGTAACAAGGGTCTTGTCAAACAGAAAAAGAAATAACGCGGAGTCAAATATCCCACCTAATTTCCGAGTGTTGGTTGCTATGGAACAGAAAAGCAGACAACCCACAGTGTTTGCAGACAGTCAGACAGACATGTACATGTATGTACATATCTATTTATATGTTAGAGGTGGTGTGTTCACTGTTTGAAACAAGAAAGCAGGCAAGCGAAAGTATTGACAGACAGGCTGACACACACATACAAATGTGGATGTATGTATGAAAGTATATATTTGTTAGAAGTGGTGAGAGTGAAGTAGATCTTATTCTCCTCTTTATTACATATTTGAACCTAGTTCTTATGCGAAGTCTCTCTCTCTCTCTCTCTCTCTCTCTCTCTCTCTCATCCACTGAAAATCTCGGATTCTCTCATTGGCGCTTGTATTAACTATACAAAAGACTGCCAAGCAATTATTGTTCAAATAATCAAAAAGCATATTTCTTAACATCAAACATACCAAGTTTTTTGCGGTTAAAGTTAGCCATGATAGTGCGTATAGCAACGCTATAGGACAGGCCACCATCGGACCATGGCTGAAAACTTCATGGGCCGCGGCTCATACAGAAAAACCGATTGCACTAAAGAACTTCGGTGAATTTTTTAATTGTTTATCTATCAGACTTTGCTAGTGTTCGCGTGAAGTCAGTCCACTTAAATGCCACTGTGACTTTAGCTATTACCAGTGAATCAGGCATCGTGTAGTTATCCGATTTGTAGTGGGTGGAAACCAGGGTGGAGGAGAGCAGGGAGCTCCCAGCGTTATTCAGAAAGACAGCCTAAGAACCGGGGGTCTTACACCTTCCAAAGGCGCTCCACTCTTGCGTACTCGACAAGGACGGATTGTTGGATGTATATTGTAGTAGGTATGAGGCTAACAATCTCGTTCCCAAAACTTGCTGGGAACCAAACGCTTAATGCCTGCAGCTAACTTCTCCAGATTGGGGGCAAAGAGTTTATTAGTTATACATACATAACATACATATATATATAATATATATATTATATATATCTCATATATATATATAATATATATAATTATAATATTATATTATGTTTAATAATGTATATAATAATTATTATATTATAAATATATATAATATTATCTATATCGAGCTACAATGTCCTTAATATCTAATTCGCTCTACCTCGGAATTAATATAATTTTACATATATGCTTACCGAAGGGGCAATTTTTTCTCGATAAAGACTTGACCATGTACTTGGGCGCGAACGCAGGTACATTAAAATTCCAGGCACCGTCCAGGGATGCTATACCACCCCACCACCCCACCCCCGCGAGAAGGCTTAAAGGTTTATGCCGTCTCTCACCTCAAATACTTTCTCGCGCTGAAGTATTCGTTGGTTTGGAGACAACATCAACCCGCCTCGACTCCGGTAGTTTAAGTAATAGCGTTTTTGACAACATGTAGCATTTACATAAGTCATATCACATTACCGTGATTCATATACATATATCGAGCTACAATATCCTTTAATATCTAATTCGCTCTACCTCGGAATTATATAATTTTTTCATATATGCTTAACCGAAGGGGAATTTTTTCTCGATAATTGATTTACCTGTACTTGGGCGCGAACGCAGGTACATTAAAATCCAGGCACGTCAGGGAAGCTATACCACCCCACCACCGCGAGAGGCTTAAAGGTTTATGCCGTCTCTCACCTCAAATACTTTCTCGCGCTGAAGTATTCGTTGGTTTGGAGACAACCACAACCCGCCTCGACTCCGGTAGTGTAAGTAGCGCTTTTGACAACACGTAGCATTTACATCAGTCATATCACATTACCATGATTCATATACATATATCAAGCTACAATGTCCTTTAATATCTAATTCGCTCTACCTCGGAATTAATATATTTTCATATATGCTTACCGAAGGGGAATTTTTTCTCAATAATAGATTTACCTGTACTTGGGCGCGAACGCAGGTATATTAAAATCCAGGCACGTCAGGGAAGCTATACCACCCCACCACCGCAAGAGGCTTAAAGGGATTGGTACGAATTAGTTTAAATTCCTTTTCCAGGAAATCTGGGGAACGAATTCGTAAGGCACTTAAGAATAGATTCCACGCTATGCCTATCTTGATAGAAATGTCATGATAACTAAAGTTGTGGATACATGAAAGTGAGAATGTTGGATTTCTATATATAGTAAATTTGTTTTCTGCCATGTACTAATTATTAAAACATAAAAAAAAAGGAATTTTTTTTGTCTGTTTCCCATTCACCTTTAAATTTGATGCTGGGCACAATGCATTTAATTTTGAAAGGAATTGTCTCAAAATGTAGAATATCATCTACAATATCTCATCCACAGCATGTCTTGGTTTTTTATTGCATTTATTACTGTAGTTTCGAAGTAATCCATGTATACAATTGGCTAAAATAAGGCTTGAAGGGCTACCCATATATATATATATATATATATATATATATATATATGATATATATATATATATATATATATATATATATATATATATATATATATATTAATATATATGTATATATATATATATATATATATATATATATATATATATATATATATGTATATATATATATATATGTATATATATATATATATATATATATTATATATATATATATATATATATATAATATATATATATATATGTATATATAGATATATATAGTATATATATATATATATATATATATATATATATATATATATATACATATATATGATGTATATATGATATATATATATATATATATATATATAATATATATATATATATATATATATATATATATAGATAATAATAATAATAATAATAATAATAATATAATAATAATAATAAAAGCAGCCCATAAAAAGCCAAAATATAGAAAGTAAATACTATATTTCAGAGGCTGCTGTCTCGCTTTTCAGCTTTTGATGAAAAAATTAGCCCCCTATTCAGATCATTTCCCACTGGCCCTTGGCATAATAATGAAGTTAGTTGGTTTATATGTATCTAATAACGTATTTTCCTTCCGGGAGACATTCTATAAGCAAAATATCGGGTGTAGCATGGGTAGTCCTTGAAGTCTTGTTCTAGCCAATCTATACATGGAGTACTTTAAAACTATGGTAATAAATGCAATAAAAACCCAAAGACATGCTTTGGACGAGAAAAAGTTGAAAAGAATTGAAGAATGATACTAGCTTACACATTACTAAGGTCAATAAATCTAATAGTTTAGTAGTTCTGGACAAAATTGATTACATAGCACGCATGCATACTTTATTAGAAGATGAAACAACTTACAAAAACCTGAAAAAAAAAAATTCGTTAAAGATAAAAAAAAAGAATTGTTTGAGTAAATTAACTGTAAAGTGCCCCTTATTCCTTTATTTATATGGCCTAGTTAAAACTTATAAGGAAAACAACCCTATGCGGCCAATTATTACTGTAGGATCAATTGCTTATAAACTATCTAAATATATTATTAAATTGTTTTCCCTGCTACTTGGACTGTATCTAATACACACATCCTGAATTCTCTTTTATCTTGTGGAAAAATTAAATAACATTGTATTAAACCATAGTGATATCTTTGTCAGTTTTGATGTATGTTCCTTGTTTACAAAAGTCCCTATTGACTCTGTGCTAGAGTATGTAAGTAATGAACTTGTATTGCATGAATTACCTATGTCCGTTAGTCACACAATTTCATTGAATAAGTTGTGTATTTGTGATTGTATATTTATTTTTAATGGAGGATATTACCAACAAATATTGGGTATGGCCATGGGTAACCCCTTATCACCTCTCCTTTCAAACTTATAAATGGAATTTTTTGAAAGAAAACTCCTCCCGATTATCACACTTGTCCCCTTAAAATGGCTCAGATGTGTAGATGACATCATAGTAGTCTTACCTGTTGATATCGATGTAAATGATTTATTGTCTAAATTGAATAATTTATTGCCATTCATAAAATTCACTGTTGAAATTGAAAATAACAATGTCATCTCTTTCCTAGATATATTAATACATAGAGAATCTTTCCAATGTAAATTCAGTATCTATAGGAAACCTGCAAATAGTTTAACACATGTACATTTTTATTCTGGCCACCATCTTAATATTAAATATTTGAGGCCGGAGTCCTGGGCCCTGGAGTGCACGATGAGTGCCCCTTCCATCGACCATTGGGGTGAGTGGAAAGTAGTGCTGCTGTGGTCACGCCTGCCAGAGTGGCATTGTCCCGGTCTGGTGCCATTGAGGCTGTGGAGGCCTCCATGGCTGAGGTAGCTTGGCACTTGAGAGGTGTGGGGGAAGGACATCCCTAGAGGAGATCCTGTCCCATCAGGAAACCTACTCCTGCCGGATTCAGCTCACCACGCCCAGGTGGTGAAGATTTGTGACCTGCAGTAGACTGTGGGAACGGACTTGGACTGGCCTTCAATCCAAGTTATCATCCACCTGGTTACCTCATCGACAGTGGCACTGGCTGGCACTTGGTCCCAGTCAGTCAAGCAAAGATCGGAACCGGTGTGTACCGTAACCAGCAGGGTCACTGGTAAGCTAAAGTCAACCAGGGGTACCACTATGATTGACTGGGTCCACACCCACTCAGGGTGAGACATAGAATATGATGGACGTGCCTGGTCAAAGGCACATGTTTCTTGCAGCCGGGGTACCCAGCCGAAAAGTGCCCTTAAGCTCCAGTCTTTGCAGGGACCCCTTTGCTGGGCTGATCACCTTATGGTGTCTGACAGGGA
The DNA here is from genome assembly GCF_015104395.2 of Macrobrachium nipponense. Lineage (NCBI taxonomy): Eukaryota > Metazoa > Arthropoda > Malacostraca > Decapoda > Palaemonidae > Macrobrachium > Macrobrachium nipponense. The sequence continues at coordinate 13,020,559 of NC_087208.1, read as the reverse complement.
TGAAGACTGGCCGGTGATGAGAAAGCGCCATTGGGCGGCTTTTGAAGGTTCTGGTGGTTGGCGGCTTATTTGCAGCGGCACTCTGATGCAGGGTGACTCGCCTTCCTTCAGAAGTTGCACGTCGGAGGGTTGCCATGGTAGCCGTCCTTCGGGCAAGTGCTATGAGCCTGTAGAAGGTGCTGTGAGATGGGTTGAACGTCCTCCAGTCATCAGCCATGTGACAAGTTTCTTCAAGTGTCTTGGGTAGCTTGTCGTTAAGGTGCACAGTAACTGGTCCAGGTACACACTGGTAGAGATCTTCCAGCATGATCCTGTTAAACAAGTCCTGGAAGTCGGTGCATGACATGGCGTCGAGCCAACACTGTCCTGATTGGGTCTTGTAATAGGTGAAGTCCGTCCAGGCCCAACCAACTTCCTTGGCCTGGCCTCGGAAATGCTGTCTCCTTCTCTCCTGGGTGATTTCATATGCCTTCGTAATTACCCAATGAACTTCCACAATGTCCCTCACTGACCCTGATCCAACAAGCGGAGAGTAGTTTTATGAAGCTTTACCATCCAGGTGCTTGGCAAGCAGGGTGACCGTCTCTCTCTCAGTGGTGGTGTAGTTGTTGAAAAGTGCTTCGACTTCTTCCAGCCATGCCTCGGGCTCATCCTCTATCCATTTAGGAATCAGAGCATTGATACTGGCAATTGGATTGTGAGGCGCAGTAGGTATGGGGCTGGAAGCTTGCTGAGTGGCCAGAGCTTCGGCATTCTCCCTACAGGCCTTCTCTACCTCGAGCTCCTACTCCTCGACAGCTAGATCTCTGGCTTTCTTGGCTTCTTCGTACTTCCTCTCTTCTTCTCGGGCCTTCCTCAGCTCTTCTCTTGCTTCCCTTTCCAATCTTAGGGTGGCATCTAGCCGCCTTTGCACCCACATGGCGAGATCCATACCTGTGAGGCTCGCATCCTTTCCCAGGTTCATGAAGGCGCTGTATTGTTCGGCCAACATAGTTATGGTTGTGGAGGATGGGGTCGGAGAATGGTCTCGTAACGTGGTGGTACTGTGGTGGAGTGTGCCGTGCAGAGGTCACACTGATGGGTGACCCTGAATGGCAGACACGCAAATGAGGGCAATCTGTCCTATACAGGTGCAGTGGCACTTATGAAGTGAGCATTTCAGCAACATAGTCGATGACAGTGCCACAGATTAGTGGCACTGAAATGGAAGGTCCTGACTTGTACTGGTGGCAGCAAGTCCTAGGGCTAGTGGCAACTTCCTAAGGAAGTAATGGGTAGCGAAGGCACTCTGTGTGCAGTTTTGCACTTGCAGTATACGCAAGTGTTGAATAATAAAAAAAAAACATTCGCGCATGACAGGTAATACAGTTATTTAAAAGACTCACTCGCTGTAGCTGAAGTACTCAGTAAAAGGAATAAAAGTTGGAGAGGAACAAAATGCAATGGATGGAGCACATATTAAAGTGCTCTATGTGTGAATGAAAGACACAAGAGAAAAAAATACAATAGGTAATTATTATTACTGCAAATATTTCTTGGCTTTTGAATTAATGGGTCCTCTCTCTCTCTCTCTCTCTCTCTCTCTCTCTCTCTCAGAGAACGTAAAATATGGTGTATGACGAACTTTTTGCTTTAAAGTAATGATTTTGGTTTAATATGACACAATTAGTGTGGAATAATTTCTTTACTAAAGTTTGTAAAAAAAAAAATTTGCTTTTGGATAATTGTAACTGAATATGATGCCTCTATGTTGAGCAAGTTCTTTAGATTAATGCCGAATTATTTGCTTTGGAATAATTTGTAAGTTACAATGACATATCAGCGCTGAGCAATTCTTTAATGTAATTTATTTAATTTTATTTTAATTTACGTAGTTACTACCTACCTCCTTATGTGACAAGTTTAAAAAGGTGAAGTGAAGTGAAATGAAAATTTATTTTTAGCGAGCGATGGTAAATGGAACAGAGGTGAATGTGAGGTGGCGAGGCGAGTCTCGCTCGAGCGAAGGGAACAGCTGATGTTGGTAGAATGTGAAAGCTAACAGATACAATACACATCACGCTTTTATTATTTAAGTAAAAGTACTAATTTCCTCTAGCAAAATGATGGATGCTAGTATGGAGATTGAAATTATCAAACATGGCTTTATTTGACTTAAATCATTACAATAAAGTTTGAACTGTTGGTCTGGATACTGTGCATCTCCCTGGCATATCATATACAACTGTGCCTGCACGGAGAGGGGAAGAGCTAGCTATGCTTGCCAACACATGGGACGAGCCTTAACACAAGTTCGAAAAGGAATTCTTCTTGTAACACCTCACTGACAAAGAAATTGTACGCTTCCTTTGCCATAACTGAGGTGGCGAGGCGAGTCTCGCTCGAGCGAAGGGAACAGCTGATGTTGGTAGAATGTGAAAGCTAACAGATACAATACACATCACGCTTTTATTATTTAAGTAAAAGTACTAATTTCCTCTAGCAAAATGATGGATGCTAGTATGGAGATTGAAATTATCAAACATGGCTTTATTTGACTTAAATCATTACAATAAAGTTTGAACTGTTGGTCTGGATACTGTGCATCTCCCTGGCGATATACAACTGTGCCTGCACGGAGAGGGGGAGAGCTAGCTATGCTTGCCAACACATGGGACGAGCCTTAACACAAGTTCGAAAAGGATTCTTCTTGTAACACCTCACTGACAAAGAAATTGTACGCTTCCTTTGCCATAACTGTATAGTAGAAAACACTCTTAGCAAGCTATTATGCTAAAACACATGCAATGAATCCCTGGCACTTCCTAATCCTAACTAGCAATTTCTGGCTTCCAACACTGGTGGAGCTGTGTCTCTGCCTACCAACACAGAAATTCTTGCGAGCATTTACACTGGGTCACTAAATACAACTTTTGCACTGTCGCCTTACAGACTCCTATGATCAAAGCTAAAACACTTCTTAACACTTCTTAAATTGCTTAACATGCCTTATTGCTACATTAATAATAATAATAATAATAATAATAATAATAATAATAATAATAATAATATTTTGTTAAAGATGATGGCAGCATCAGTGGAATGGATTGTTTATATATGGTCTTTTCAATTCTTCTTATTATTCTCTTCTCATCAGGGCTGATATTTGCTAATAGCTGGCCGATGTTCATATCTCGGTGAAAGAAATGTTTTCTAAAAATAATAATTTATTGATATGATAACAAAAGTGGTTAACAAATCTAATAATTTACTACAAGAGCAAGAAGACCAGTGGCCTGATTATGAAAAACAATCCAGCCACCCCGTGTTTGCAGGACCCTCTCAAGAAAAAACTAACGTTGTCTACCAGTACAAATGCCCTGTCCGGGAATGAATGCCCCGGCGCTTACATTGGTATGACGACTATGCGATTTTCGAAGAGGATATCCTGCCACGCTCAGGAAGGCGCCATCCATAATCATGCCAAAAACGTCCACAATACCAGGATAATTAGGAATGACATTATTCCTAATATCAGAATTATCGATAAGGCAGCAGACCACCGTCGCCTCCGCCTCTTGGAGGCCCTACACATCGGGGAAGGAGAGAGAGACCCAGCCTCACCACCACCCAAGAGACTTCACTCCTCCCGACGGTGGCACGAAGGGCGCCGCCCGCCAGCACCATAGAGCCGATCGAACGGGCCAATCAGGTGCCCCCGTCTATCGGCAATGACCTTCCCAATACTACGCTCCCAGTCTCCAGCGTCGCACTTGAGAAGAGCAGTGCGAGCTTCCACCTCTGCAAGACGGCTTGACTCAGGGACTTAATCCTCTGTTCAGCCAATGAAAATGCAGCGCCCATCAGACAGAGCACCTGGGACACAATAAATACCGCCGAACGACCCCATTTCAATCAGTTCAAGCTCACCTTTCCTTGAAAATGAACCGATGATAAACGTTTGGAAACGTTGGGAATTCCGTTACACCCTTAGACTAAGATTTGTTAACACTTTTGTTATCATATCAATAAATTATTATTTTTAGAAAACATTTCTTTCACCGAGATATGAACATCGGCCAGCTATTAGCAAATATCAGGCCCTGGAGAGAAGAGAATAATAAGAAGAATTGAAAAGACCATATATAAAATCAATTCCACTGATGCTGCCATCATCTTTAACAAAACATGTTTGAGAGAGGGTCTCCTACCTTCATATAATAATAATAATAATAATAACCTTACCTTGCTGCCTTGATTTTGTGTTCCTTCCTTGTTAGGAATTTTCACCTTGTAAGCAAAGGTAAACACAATTTACAAATATAAAGATTCTTGATTCATCTCTTTTTAAAGCCAAACACGATACTAGATCGTTATTGAACCGCTACAAATCCTGGCAAGGTCGCCACTTTTACATTTATAAGTCGTTTTGGATGAAAGGAATATTAACCCTCTTACGCCGAAGCGGTAAAAAAAAAATTGTCTCCCGTGTGCCGGAGGTGTTTCAGAGTGAGCGCGGAAGCGGAAAAAATATTTTTTTCAAAAAATCACAGCGCAATTAGTTTTCAAGATTAAGAGTTCATTTTTGGCTCCTTTTTTGTCATTGGCTGAAATTTAGTATGCAACCATCAGAAATGAAAAAAAAAAAAAAATTATCATTATCATATATAAAATAATGCAATATATGATAGTGCAAAAACGAAAAATTTCATATATAATTGTATTCAAATCGCGCTGTGCGCAAAACGGTTGAAGGTAACAAGTTACGTTTTTTTTCCGTTGTAATGTACACTAAATTGCAATCATTTTGGTATATAACACATTGTAAAACGATAAAGCAACACAGAGAAAATTATTATCACAAAATAATGCATGAATTCGTAATGCGCGGACTAAACAAATATTTTTTCAAAATTCACCATAAATCTAAATATTGTCCTAGAGACTTCCAATTTCTTTCAAAATGAAGACAAATGATTGAATATTACTATACTGTAAGAGTATTTACTTACAATTGCAGTTTTCGACCATAACTGACGAGTTAAAGTTGACCAAATGTCAAATTTTTTTATATATATATTTTTTATATGCAATTATTTCGGAAATAAGAAAAGCTACAACCTTCAAATATTTTTCGTTTTATTTTAAATGAAATTGCGCACATTTTCATATATAAAAAACTCTATGAAATGCCTAATATGAAACGGTGGAGCAAATATTCCGAGAATGGGACATACGCATTTCGGAGATTTGTGGCAGAGAATCCGCGCGCGGAGGGAAGGAAAGATTTTTTTTTAAATTCACCATAAATCTAAATATTTTGCTAGAGACTTCGAATTCGTTTCAAGATGAAGATAAATGACTGAATATTACTAGACTGTAAGAGTTTTAGCTTACAATTGCGTTTTTCGACCATTTCGGTAGAGTCAAAAGTTGACCGAATGTGGTTTTTTTCTATTTATCATGATTTATATGCAAATATTTCAAAAATGAGAAAAGCTACAACCTTCAATTATTTTTTGTTGTATTCTACATGAAATTGCGCACATTTTCATATATAAAACTTGATGTAACGGCTAATTTAAAATGGTGCAAACATTACAACAATCGCACGTATGATTTTTTCGGAATAGTTTCCGCGCGGACGTAAAGAAAATGTTATTTTTTTCATAAATTCACCATAAATCGAATATTGTGCTAGAGACTTCCAATTTGTTGCAAATGAAGTTAAATGCTTGAATATTACTAGAATATAACGCATTTTAGCTTACAATTGCGTTTTTTTCGACCATTTCGGTAGAGTCAAAGTTGACCAAAGGTTGAAGTTTTGGCAATTATCGTTATTTATATTAAAATATCTCAAAACTGATAAAAGCTACAACCATGGGTTATTTTTAGTTGTATTGTTCATGAAATTGCGCACATTTCCATATATAAAACTTTATATAATGGCTAATTTAAAAAAACGGTGCAAACATTACCACAATCGCATGTATGATTTTTTTCGGAAGAGTTTACCGCGCGGACGTAAGGAAAAGGTTGGTTTTTTCATCAATTCACCCATTAATCGAAATATTGTGTTAGAGACTTCCAATTAGTTGCAAAATTAAGATAAATGATTGAATATTACTAAAATATAAGAGTTTTAGCTTACAAGTTGACCAAAGGTTGAAATTTTGGCAATTATCGTTATTTATATGGAAAATATCTCAAAACTGATAAAGTTACAATCATGAATATTTTATTGTTGTATTTTACATAAAAATGCGCACATTTTCTATATAATACTTCATGTACGGCTAATTTACAATGGTACAAAGTTATGTCAAAGTGACGAAATAATTTCCGAGATGTGTCACAGATACTTTTTAGTGCGGCAAGAAAGAAATTCGCGCTTGCGCGCCTGCGTAACGATTGTAAACAAAACAACACCTTGATCCGTGAACTCCCAGCATCCCCAAGGCGCGTGATTCAAAAGTTTTAGGCTGGTAGGCCTATAAGTATTTTTCCGCGAATTTTTTTAAAAAAAACTTTTGTAAGTCGACGTAAAATACGCACGGGAGACAAAAAATGTCGACGTAAAATACGTCCAGTCGGCGTAAGAGGGTTAATAATTATGTGTTGACGTGCCTTAGGGATCTAGCATGACTCACAAATGAAATATTAATGGAATATATTAACACTGTGGACTTACCTTGGATTCCTGATTACTTAATCAATAGAAGGCTGCCATGGAAAAACAGTCAGATTGTATTAAAGGTAATTTTATTTACAAAATTTGCATTGCAGTTCCTGCAGGCAAATCATTTAGATAGGTGACCACATACCATTAGATTCTAGACTGCAAGTACTGAACTGGCTAATCATTTATGGATGATACTATGGCTGTATCTCGGTACAGGATACTTCTACGGTAAGAAGTAAGCTTGACAAGGAAATGGATGCATGGGAACCAGGTCTGCAGGACATCTGGAATAGCATTCCTGGTTACTCAAAATGCACAATTAATTCTCCCAAAAAATTTAATAACAATGCACTATGCAGGGAGTTTATCAATAAATTAAATCACAATGCTGAGAATAGTGGGATAAATCCAATTCTTACTTGAATATCTTTATATAGCTTGGACAAGTCACAAGAGAAATATGTGTGTGCTAGGTAGGACACAAAGGGTGTTTGTTAGAGAGAAATGGGAAATTGAATATGGGAAAACAGCGAGAATTTTTTCTTTTTGAGATAGGGGCTGGTTGAATTTGCAGCTTTTGCATGTACCTTAGCTTACGTGTGCATGTAGCTTGAGATAGGATGCAGACTTCAACGAGCAAAGGCTAACAAAGGCTGATGATATAGTGACAGTCACGTCTGACCGATGTGAGGAGTGTTTAGGGAGTGAGAACAAAAGAGCGCATTCGCAGATTGGCTGGGTCATCTCAGGCTAAGCATGGGAGTGGTTTTCATCTGGAAAGAAGCCAATCGGCCAACACAAAAGTCAAGGTAGAATAGGTCTTAAGACTAGGCCTAGGAAGGGTCTATCTAGCTGGCCATTTTCCCCTATGTTATGTCCCTAATACTCAACTGAGTTATAACCCACCCCGCTTGCAAAACATATGAAGAAGACCGGAAATTCATATCCCCCATGAATGGTTTAAAATTTTACTGGGCGCTGGCTGGGCAAGTGGAACGAATAAATTATATAATTATACATATATATATATATTATATAATATATATAGATTATATATATATATAATAATAACGAGATATTAGATATATATTAATAGGATATATATTATATATATATATATAGATACTACATAATATTATAATATATACCATATAATATATATATATATATATATATATATCATATCTATATATATATAATAGTATAATAGAATATATTATCTTATATATACTATATATACTTAGATAGATAGAGATATACGATAGATATATTCGATATAGATAGAATTAGAGTATGAGATGATATATATACATATACTATATATATATAATATAGTAGATATCTATCTATATATATATATATATATAATATTATATATATATAATATTATATATATATATATATATTATATATTAATATATATATATATATAAAATATATATCTATAAAATATATTATATATATATATGATATATATATATAATATATATATATATATAGAGAATCTAATCTAATCTATATATATGTATATATAGATATTATATATATATATATATAATATATATAATTATATATAGTATATATAGATTAAAATTTCTTTTTAATTCTATCTATCTATCTATTATATATATTATATTATATATATGATATAGTCATATATATATTATATATATATTAAATCATATAGATATATATATATATATCTAGATAATATATATATAGATATATATAGAGGATATACAAATAGATAGAAATATAGAGATATAGATAGATATCAATCTTCTATAGATATTATATATATATATATAGATAGAATATATATAGATATATATATATATATATCATAGATATCTATCTATCTAGGTCTAGAATATATGATATAGATAAATATAGATATATATAAGATATAGATATATATATATATAGATATATATATATAAGATATATCGATATATATCATTATAATAGAATATATATAGATAAATAATATAAATATAGTATATATATATAAGATATCTATATATATATATATAATATATATATATATATATATATATATAGTATATATATATATATATAATATCGATATATATATATATATATACATATATATATATATTACTATATATATATATATATATGTATATATATATATATATATATTATATATATATATATATATGAGTCTTATCACATCACCGTGATTCATATGGTATGTGCATTAAGCTACAAATGTCTTTAATATCTAATTCGCTCTACCTCAGGATTAATATAGTTTCATATATATTAACAAAAGGGGGAATATTTTAGTTAATAATGATATAATAATTCCGAGGTAGAGCGAATTAGATATTAAAGGACATTTGTAGCTTAATGCATTATATGATATGATAAGACTAATAAATTGGCTACGTGCGAGAAAAGCACTACTCAGTTATCAAGGTCAAGGTAGGTTGATGTTGACTCCAAAACAACGAATACCTGAGCACGACAGGGATTTGTAGGTGAGATGTGGCATTTACTTATAACTCTTGTGATAGCTGTGTGGGTAGAGTGCTTCACTGCACGTCCTAATTTCATGGTTACCATGTTCACACCCCTTGTTAACATATGAAAATATAATAATTTTGAGGTAGAGTGAATTTGATATTAAAAGACATTTGTAGCTTAATGAGTAAATGCTATATTTCAGAGATCAAAATATCTCTCTCTTCAGGTAAGGGATGAAAGAGAAATGTTACAGAAAAAACAGCATTTATATCAAGAGGTCACAGGTCAGTCATTAAGTCACCCTGGTTGACAATTTCTCTTTAATCTTCTTATTTGTTGGTTTGGGGAAGATTTCATCTATAATGTTAGTATCCCACTCACCCTTTAAGATATTCTTTATTTTTCTTTCTTTAATCAAAGCTGCTGATCCTACCATCTGGCTTTTGAACCGACAATTGTTGCTATAAATTATACATGACAAATCCAAGTTTATTCTACGGTTATGGTTATTTATGCGGTTAAAAATAGCTGAGCTCTGTTGTCCATACCTAATTGAACATTTATGTTGTATTAGTCTCTGGGGGAGTGATTTTCTTGTAAAGCCAATGCAAAATTCATCGCAGTTAAGGCAAGGGATTTCATATAATCCTGTGTCTTTTGGGGATTGGCTTTCATTGGACGTTAATCAGGGATTTGGCTAAGATATTTGGGTATGTAAAAGCAATAGGGTTAGAGTTTCTGAGTATCTGTGTCGATGTCAATGTTCACTTTATGAATCACTTTTAAAAATGACAGGAAACCCGGTAACAAATCCATTCTACTTTTCAGAATAAATTCCCGGCTATGCCAGTTTTGATGGAAGTGTCGTGATAACTAATAATGAATGTATGCGAGTGAAAATGTTGGTTTTCTGTATATGGTAAATTTTTATTGTAATTTCTAATTATTAAAACCTCAAGAACAGGAAAATGGTTGTCTGTTTCACATTCAACTTTAAATTTGATGCTGAGCACTAACGCATCTTAATTTGAAAGAAATACGTTAAAATTGCCACATATTTGAAAATCATCTACATAGCTTATCCATGGTAGGTCTTTAGTTTTATTGCATTTGTTATTATAGTTTCAAAATATTCCATGTATAGATTGGCTAAAACAGGACTTGAAGGGCTGCCCATAGTGCACCAAAAATTTTTTTTTATAGAATGACTTCTGAATGAAAAAACGTTATTAGACACAAATAATATTTAATGATTAGCACTAATTTCTCTGTAGTTTATCTTTGCTATGGCCACTCAGTCATTGATTAACACTCTGGGTATAGGCCAATATATATATATATATATATATATATATATATATATATATATATATATATATATATATATATATATATATATATATATATATATATATATATATATATATATGTATATGTATGTATGGGGAGGGGTTGTATCTCTGTTTACTAAGAGGTACGACATACTACCTAGTTTCTGCATATATATAATATATATATATATATATATATATATATATATATATATATATATATATATATATATTAATATATATAGATATATATATATATATATATATTATATAGACCATACATGCCGGCCAAAAGAATTGCCGCCTTAGTCGTCGACGCGTGACGCCACGGGAAAAAATCACAATAAAAAAACGGTATTGCATCAGGGTACTCTCCAAGCAATCTCCTAATACTTTGTAGGCCCACCGTTGCGGAGAATGACCTCCTTCACCCGGTAGGGTTACGAGGCAACTAGATTTCTAAAGATTCTGGGCAGATGTCACCTCAGGCCTGCGTTCTCCAATTTTCAGAGTCGAGATGTCTACCTAAACAAAAGAAAACCGGGATATTTAGTATTTGGGATATAATATGAACACATATCTTTGGTTTGCACTATTTTTTTTTCTTTTGTGATCAGCTTTACTATGAAAAAAATTTCCAAAAAAAATTTTTAAATATTATTTTATACTTTCGAGTTCTATCAAAGTTTTTATTTGAAAAACGAATTGAAAGTTTTATTTTTCCTATAATCTATACATATTATTTGACAACTTGAACAAATTTCTACAAAAAAGGATAAATACTAAGCTCCATAGAAATTCCGAAAAAAGCTAGTTTCTCACTGGTTATACCCCCATCAAAACTGAACTCGTTTTCTTATTTCATGTCCGAAAAAAAAAGTTAGAAATTTTTAGGGGGTTTTGCAATTTTGTGTTTTTGGCATACCTGTAATTTTGGAGATCGTGATTTCGAACTAATTTTGGTTAGCTTATCGAATAGTATGGATATTTACTTATTTGTAAAAGAATCTCATCCCAACATATCAAACACTAAGCTAGCAGCAGGTCCTCAAACTTTGAGAAAACAATTTCGGTTCTATCTGGGGGAAAAATGCATTTATGGCATCGTGCTACAAATGCCTGGGGCTAATTTGACTAACTGGGAACTCATTTGACTTGAACAAACATGAAAGTATGCCTCCAAGCCCAGACCACCATCTCCCCATTAGGGCGATAGGAGGAAAGAGGGGGAGACGAAGGGTGGGGGATGAGTGAAGTCCCCTATCCTGGTACCCCCGCTGGGAGGCCTTGTAAACTGACGTCTTGCTGTGAGGGGGAGTTGAAATGTGCTTTGGAGGGAAACCTGACTCTTACGTTCAAAGAACTGGCTTTGGGTTCGATAAGACATGATTCAGAAAAAGTTACTAACCCAGTTACAAAAGCAGAAACGGCTCGTGTTTGGCTCCCATTTGCACATAGTAAATACTCAAACTGAACTATAATGTCTAACGAGTTCACAGTAACAGTAACAGTTAAGCTGGGGTCACACATTCAAGTATCAAGACAGTGTATGCCCACATATGTGGATCGTGGGCATCTTCGCAGTGAAATGACCTTGAACCCTTAAACAGCTGGTAAACAGGACACAGGCTAACGGAAGTAAAGCCAGCACCGTACATTGTGCCCCCAATGTACGCACAATGCTAGCATGGTGTGACTCCTACCGAAACTGGCCCAATGAAGTCCTACACAACCCCAAGATTTTGCATTGCAAAGCACTGTACACTGATGTACATGCAACAAGAGTGTAACATTCTACGTTGTTGACCTACACTACAGCGTTGACACATCATACAGGGTTGCAAACGTGTGAGTCGGTTTCCCTGTAGGCTACCGCGCAATGAGGAGGCCCACATGCTTCATGGCGGGAAGAAAACAGTTGTGGCAAACAATGCCGTTGAGCCCAGTGCCTACCCCGTTGCAGTCACCATATGGTCCCACATGCAATGCCTGGAGCTTTGTCTGGTGACATTTGGCGTGACCACCCACGACTTGTTTTGAACATTTCAAAACAGGAGTGGCCTACAGCACTCCCCTGGGTGGTGCACAGCGCCCAGCCGATCCATCACCATAACGTCCACTATTTTACGTATGTTTTATGGAACATTTACGGTTTACTGATGTAAGCTGTTGCCAACTACCAGTTTCCGCTCATCCATGGGCGTGCGTACGTTGATACGTTAATGTGTCACCTTAGCATTACTCAATATTCACCCAGGCATTTGTAGCAAGATGCCGGAAATGCATTTTTTTAGATAAAGCCAAACAATTTTTTCCATTAATTTTGAGGACCTGCTGCTAGCTTAGTGTTCAATATTTTTTTATGAAATTTTTTAGCAAATAGGTGTATCCATATGTCATGGTAATCGCTTCATAGCAAGGAATTACATATTAAAGGAAAGGAAAATGCATCTCCTTTGAGAAGTTCTGCTGCAAGGAGGTATTCGCGCACGTGATGGAGGTGTCTGTTCTCATGATGATTCGAGAATCCCCAGGTGTGTCACAGAAACCAAACAGGCACCAACGTGTCGTCAGAACATGCCGCAAAATATGATGCAATATTTCGTCGAGATCCTTCTAAGACGTTCTTGTCATCTTGGGAGCCTGTGACGTTCGCTGGTAGGCCCCGCCCCAAGATTGCCTTATATATACGAATGACGAAGTAGGAGAGATCAGATCATCAGTGAGAGACCAGCAGAGAGCAACAGAGATCATCAGAGAGAGACAAGAGAAGAAGAAACAAACGAGGGATAAGAGTAGAAGGCGCTCGAGAAAGTGGTCTGAGTCGAGTCAAGTCGTCCACAGTGAGAGAGAGAGAGAGAGAGAGAGACAGAAGTTAACCCTTTCATGTCCAACTGACGTAATAGTACGTAAAAATACTCTATCCCCTATGAATCCAACTGAAGTAGAGGTACGTAAAATTTACCGAAATTTTTTGTGCGTGTGGTAGGGCATTTTTTTTTATTTCGGACAAGTAGCGATTTCCACAGGCTAGATCATACCTTGGACCATGTATCTCGGGTATCAATATGCCAGCAAAGTAGTTTCTGTACTGTGCATGCTCAAATCCCTGTACTGCGCTTTGTTTCTTAACCTCTTTTCCATCAATTTTTTCACCGGCTGGACTTATTTGTTTTCCATTGATTTATATGGCGATATTTAGAGAATTTTATTGGCTTTCTCATAAAAAATTATTCATTTGCCTGACTTTCATAGTTGTTGGGTAACGAACGAAAATATAAAAAATAAGTAAACATTTAGAAAAAAAGTACAGAAAATTAACGTTCTTGGCATAAAATTATATTTTCGCTGTGAATTTTCGATTTTTTTTTTTAATTATTTTCTCACACTGTCGAGCGCTCCTAGATACCTCGGATATGGGGACACAGTGCTCAAAACTAAGCGGATATGAAAGAGTTAAGTCATCCGTAACGGAAGGGGAGATATTCCGACGTTGAGCAAGCCTTCAGAGAAGAAACGTCCTACAAGTTGGTTTTGAGGAGTAACCTGCCCTTCGAGTATCAAGAATAGACTTTGTTTTTCTGCATTACAGTGTCAAAAAGACTTCTGAAGTTACAGTTCTTTGTGAAGCCGTTGCTTCGAGGATTGATTTCCGACAGCTGCAAACCTTGCCAGCAAGTATTTTCATTACCTCACTGCTTCCCCAGTTCATGCACTGTAAGATTTTACTTTTGTTATGTAAATAGGAGCAACCATTCTGCATTTATCTGTTAGTAAGCTTGTAAACAAACCTTTGTTCTGTTTGTGTATCTTTCTATATATGCATCCCCAGTTTCAACTGTTGGTGTTGAATTCTTTTTGTTTATTATAATACCGAACCTGTAGCAGATCTCTCAGTGTTTGTAACATAGTGGCGACCTTGCTAGGCTATTCAGCACTGTAACAATTTGAAACAGGGAAAATATAGAAAGAACCAGAATGAGTGAGATGGCGAAAGAGTTTATTGAGTCGGGTAAGCTTCTAGGTCTAGAGAGGAATGGTCTCCATGAGTATGTTGAAAAGAAAGAAAGAGAAAAGTAGGAGAGAGATGAAAGAGCAGCTGAGAGAGAGGAAAGAGGAGCTGAGAGAGAAATCCAGGAAGCGAGAGAAGCAATGAAAATGCAGCAGAGAAAGAGAGAGAGAAGCAATAAAAATGCAGCAAGAGAGAGAAGTGATGAAAATGCAGCAGGAGAGAAAGAACGTATGCATGAGCAGGAAGAAAGAGAGAAAGAACGTATGCATGAGTTGGAAGTCTCTAGGTTAAGGCAAAGTACTCGTAACAGTCAGACAGGCAAGAACGAAAATGAAGTTGAGCGGTTAGGTATGACTGCAGTGCTGAAATTTGTACCAAAGTTTGATGAGGAAGATGTAACAAAATATTTCATGTGTTTTGAGAAGTTAATGGAAAGAGTAGGTTCTCCTAAAGAAATGTGGACTTTATATTTGCAGTCAATTTTGAGTGGTAGGGGCTCACTGTATATAGTTGTATGTCTAAGGAGGAATGTGATGATTATGATATTGTGAAAGAAACTGTTCTTAGCGTGTACCGTAAGAAATGTAGAAGTTTGAGAAAGGATGAAAATATTACGTATGTAGAATACAGTAAGAAGTTAGAAAGGCTGTTTTTTGATTGGTTAACTTCTGCTAAAGTTGAGGATTTTGATGGTTTGAAGAACTTAGTGTTGTTAGAAAACTTCAAAGATAACGTATCCCCTGAGATTAAGCTTTTATATAGAAGATAGGTGAGATGTATCTTTTGCATGAGCAACTAGGTTTACAGACGAATATAGTTTGACTCATAACTTAAGAAGTCGGTAAGAAGCGAAATGATCTTTCGTCTGGTAGAGTACAAAGTAGTAAAAGGTTTCAGTTCTAGTAATAGCAATGCGAGTAAAAGTGACTACTCCTGTATACATGCGGAAAACAAGGTCATACGTCTAAGGTTTGTAAGAATAAAGTGGGATTTAGTGGCTCAGCTCAGAATTAACTTGTTTCCAATGTAATGGGAAAGGGCATTTAGCGAGAAACTGTGCAGTACAAAGGAAGGACGGTAAGAAACCAATGTCTCTAGTTAACCTTTCGTCAAGTAGGGATGATGTGATGAGAGAAACTACGAAAATTTTTGGTGAATTTTTGTCAGAAGGCGTAGTTTCCTCTCTTGGAGGAGTAGATTCGAGAGAAGTAGTCTTGCTTCGAGACACAGGAGCTGCTTTCTCACTGATTAGGAGAGAGAGTGTGAGACAGAAATCAATATGGAAGAAAAAGTCATGTTAGTTGGATTTCCTAACACTTGTGTTCTTTGTCCTTTGTTGAAATTGAATATAGAAAGTCAGGTAGTGTCAGGAGAAGTGAAACTAGCAGTTGTTGACAGTTTGCCCATTGATGGCGTTGACATTATTGTCGGTAATGACTTAACTTTATCCAAGAATGTGAATCCTGTTGTGAGTGAGATTCCAGTGCCTGAAATGGTAGTAACTAAGTCAGGTTTAGATACAGACATAGACTACGGTCATAATTTGTGCGTGGATTTGAACGAGTGTGAGTTTGTGGATTCGAACGAGAGTGAGTCTGTGGATTTGAACGAGTGTGATGAATTAGGCACTAACCTTTTGAATAAGGATGAGCTAGTCAAGTTTCAGAGAGAGGATGAGACACTAACCCGATTTTTTTAGTGTGAACTGGATGATGATCTCGATAATGTGTATAAGGAAACGTTTTGTTTGAAAGACGAAGTTTTGTGTCATTATGTTCGGCCTAAGTCAGGTAGTAAAGAGGAAATCACTGAACAATTAATGGTTCCTAGGAAGCTTCGTGAACTAGTTTTGAAGTTAGCACACGGTGAGAAAGGACATTTGGGAGTAAATAAAACTTTCAGGTGTATTAGTAGGGCTTACTTTTGGCCTAAGATGAGGAGTGACGTAATGAAGTATGTTTTAAGCTGTCATGAATGCCAAACTGCCGGGAAACCGAATCAAGTAATTCCCAGAGCTCCATTGTGTAATATTCCTTCAGTAGGCAGACCTTTTGAGAATGTAGTTATCAATATGGTCGGACCGTTGCCTAGAAGTAAGGAAGGGAGTATATATCTGTTAACAATCATTGATAGACTAACCCACTATGTATAAGAAGCCGTAACGCAAGGACCGTCCGTAGTTAAACGATTGTTAGATTATTTTTCCAAGTTTGCTCTGCCTCGTACTATACAGAGTGAAAGTCAAGGGGAGACTAAACTGAAACATGATCTCAGAGCAAAAGAGATAAGTTTCTGTGTTGGAGCTAAAGTTTTAGTACTAGTCTAGAAAGAAGGTCCCTCTTTATCCTTATAAGTTTGAAGTTCCTTTTTCAATTTCAGAGATAGAGGGAAAATCCAAATTATTTGATTGCTATGGGTAAGAGTAGAGCAAAGTGGATGCATGTAAACTTGCTTCAGAATTATAAAGAACGCCCCGTACTGAGCTCAATATTAGTTAGTTTTTGCTGGAATTTGGTACAGTTGTTAAATAATATGTATACATTATAAAGAAAATAAAACTTTGAACTCGTTTTCATAGTTAAAAATTTGAGACTCGAAAGTCTGAAATATTTTTTTTTCTTTTTTATAGAAAAAAAAAATTTTCATAGTAAACCTAATTAATTTTTTTTTGCAAACCAAAAATATGTTCTAATATATCCCAAATACTAATATCCCAGTTTTCTTTTATTTATGTAGACATCTAGACTTGCTGAAAATTCAAGAATGCAGGCTGGGGGTGACATCTGCCCAGATTTTTTTCTTTAGAAATCTAGTTGTTTCTGTTCCTAACTGGCTGAAGGAGGTCATTCTCTGTAACGTTGGACCTACTACGCAGCATTAAGAGATTGCTTGGCAAGTACCCTGATGCAATATCGTTTTGTTGTTCCACTTTTTAGAGATATTGCCTTTTTTTTTTTTTGTGGTCACGCATTGAGGACTCAATGAGGCATTTCTTTTTGGCCAGCACATCATATACATACATCGAGCTACAAATGTCTTTTAATATCTAATTCACTCTACCTCAAAATTAATATATTTTTGTATATGTTTAACCGAATGGGAATTTTTTAGTTGATAAGAGATTTGTTGGCTCACGGGCACAAACCATTGAAACTAATAAATCCAGGACGAACAGTGAAACTTTAAATCACACCACCACCGCAAAAGGCTATAAGTTTATGCCACCTCTCAACTACAAATACCTGTTGCTCTCTGGTGTTCATTGTTATTGGAGTCTCCATCAACCGACCTCGACCTCAGTAACGTTGTAGTGCTTTTGTCCGCACATAGCCATTATATGAGTCATATCACATTACCGTGATTCATATACATACATCCAGCTATGAATGTCCTTTAATATCTAATTAGCTCTACATCGGAATTAATATATTTTCATATATGTTTTAACAGAAGGGGAAATTTTAAGTTGAGAAGAGATTTATTGGCTCACGGGCACAAACCATCGAAACCAATAAATCCAGGACGCACAGTGAAGCATTAAACCACACCGCCACAACAAGAGGCTGTAAGTTTATGCCGCCTCTCAAACCACAAATACCTGTCGCTCTCAGGTTTTCATTGTTATTGGAGTCAGCATCAACCCACATCGACCTCAGTAATGCTGTAGTGCTTTTGTCTGCATGTAGCCGTTATATGAGTCATATCACATTGCCGTGATTCATACACATACATCAAGCTACAAATGTCCTTTAATGTCTAATTTACTCTACCTGAGATTTAATATATTTTCATATATGTTTAATCGAAGGGGAATATGTTGTTTCGATGCTTCGTACCCGTGAGGGCCGACAAATCTCTTATCAATTAAAAATTCCTCTTTGGTTAAATATATGAAAAGATATTAATTACGTGGTAGAGTGAATTAGATATTAAAGGACATTTATAGCTCAATGTATGTATATGAATCACGGTAATATGATATGACTCATATAATGCCTATGTGCAGACAAAAGCACTACAACGTTACCGAGGTCGAGGTGGGTGATGCCGACTCCAATAACAAAGAATGCCTGAGAGCGACAGGTATTTGTAGTTGAGAGGTGGCATAAACTTATAGCCTCTTGCATTGGCAGTGTGGTTCAAAGCTTCACTGTACATCCTAGATTTGTTGGTTTCAACAGTTCACGTCGTGAGCCAACAAATCTCTAATTAACTAAAAAATTCCCCTTGGTTAAACATATAGGAAAATTATTAATTGTGCGGTAGAGCAAATTAGATATTAAAGGACATTTGTAGCTCGATGTATATATAAATCACGGTAATGTGATATGACTCATATAATGGCTATTTGTGGCCAAAAGCACTACGTTACCGAGGTCGAGGTAGGTTGATGCCAACTCCAATAACAACGAAACACTTGAGAGCAACAGGTATTTGTAGGTGAGAGGCAGCATAAACTTATAGCTCTTGCGATGGTTGTGTGGTTTAAAGTTTCACTGTGCGTCCTGGATCTGTTGGTTTCGATGGTTCGCGCCCGTGAGCCGACAAATCTCTTATCAACTTAAAAAAATTTCCCCTTCGGTTAAACACAGAAAAATATATTAATTCCGAGGTACAGCGAATTAATATTAAAGGATATTTGTTGCTCGATGTATGTATATGAATCATAGTAATGTGATATGACTCATATAATGGCTACTTCCGGACAAAAGCGCTGCAACGTTACCGAGGGTGAGGTGGGTTGATGCCCACTCAAATAACAACCGAACACCTGAGAGCGGATGGCCGTTGCCGTGCCGTAACGTCATGGTCATGGTCGATTTACGTGTTTTTACGATAAAAACACGAAATTTGAATGTCTACAGTTTTCTTTATAATAAGCAACACTAGCACTCCACTTGGGTGTCGGCATTGTTTGTTACAGATCGAAACAATATCCTTAAGATCATCACTGTCTGAACTACTAAAGCTATCAAGTGCAGCTCTAGCTTGTGTTGCAAGCACTTTATTATGCTCATCCAATTCACGTTGTATTTCATCCAACTGAGCCTTTTCACAACTCATTTTATTTATATTTTTCAATATTTGTTGTCAATAAATCAAAGGTGTTGAATGTATCAACGACTGAAGTCATGAAACCAACATTAAACTCGGTCCTAATCCCGTTACTATAATAGATTTTTAAAAAATTTTACATTTGCAAGTTTATCTTTAATAAACTTCGCATGCATATACAGCTTGACAACCCTATGATTTGATTCCATGCAGTACACCAGGTTACAAGATTTTGCGGGAGATTGAGACGTCATGGTCGGCAGCTTCTTAATGTGTTCACGCACAAAATATGAATAAAAAACAAGTAAAGTTAAAAATGAGTAAGTAACATAGAACTTTCTTAATCAGTAATTTGTGTAATTGAAATATCCTCAGCAAGTATCCTGCGACGTTTCACTGGCACCGACACCATTCATTTCTACAAATAATGACGTCTGACCATTGTCTCCCATCCCCCAATAGTCTTTAAAAACAATGCCTATATCATGGGCATAGTAGCTTTCTCAATACACCCATCAGCACAAGCAGGTCCAATTTTGCGCGCTTCCACTTCTTAAAGTTAAGAGTTTTTCAACAAGTATAAACCTTACCTTCGTTACCTAATTTTTTATAGATAAGTATTTTCCCAGATCAACAATAACGTCACTTGTATCGCTGTTAATAGATTCGCCTTTACTATTAACGATCTATTGTTGATCATTATTATTAACACTGTCAGCCTTAGTAAATAAAATATCTAATTGCTACGAAAATACTCGTAAATAGTGAAAAAAATAACAAAGGATGATAGAATAGGAAGGTTGGGACGAATAAAATGAATGGGATGAAGTCTCTGTGTCCTGCCATGCAAGATAAGAGCAGCATTCAAAAGCCAAAATTAGCCAATAGAAACGCGAAGAGCGTCCAGTCTGTGAACGTTTTCATTGGTCGCTGAGACTGAGCGGGAGATTAGTAAAGAGAGACGACGAATGTTCACTCCCTCATACCCCAACAACGCACCACCCCTGGATTAAGGGACGGCGGAGAAGCGCCCTTGCGCTAGCAAGTCTCTCTGCAGAAATTCCCACGTCGCAGGAGGGTGGAAAAGTAATTGTGTTCAATGGCATATTAGACTATAATGTTTCAAATCTAAGGTCACATATGAAGTACTGATGGGTAGAGGAAAGTTTGGGGAAAAATGTTGTACTGCTAACTCTATTTTTGCTGCAGTGGAGCTTGCACCCTTGCTCTCCCGGGCACATCATATATATATAGTATATGTAAAAGGCACTGGCAATGCTAGTAAATAAAATTAGGACACAGTGGACTGTAACGCCGGCAGATGAGTGTATTTTGGAAAAGTCTAAAAACATTCAACAAGACAGAGCATACTCAAGCATAACATTGACAGGCCTCTTCGGCAAGTTGACCTGGTTGGTCGGAAGTTATATGATTGTGACGTCAGAAAAATGCAGTTGCGTGTGTATGTTAGTTTGTGCGCTAAACAGGGCATGTGCAGGATACATGCAGATCGCACGTGAGTAGACTAGCGTTCGTACGTTTGTACGTCCATTAAGGTTTGTACGTTTGTATGTCCATTAGGGCGCATGATGCGTAACATAATACCCTAGGACCTAGGTGGCTAGAAATGGGCAATTGGATGACAGACGTTCGTAGTAGTGATACCAGTCCGAAAAAACTTGAAGGTGGCGCTGGAAGATCCATCGAGAAGGTAATGTAGAAAGCACTTAATTGGTTCATGAGACATTTATCTATTCTTTTATTTCTATATTTGATCATTGTGATTTCTTCTACAGATGGATTCGTTTTGTCACTACCAAAAATGAATTCTCTATTTGACATTTATTTGAGAAAGGCTAAGGGATTTTTTTGAGTGAGATTAGTCACTGTATGGCAATATACTCATGCGGAGCAGTAATGGTGTCTCTTGGTTTTGGGATTTTAAATTCATTTCCTTTAATTTTCATGTTAACTCTGTTGGGGAAATAATAACTGGTTTACTTACGGAAATGTCGGCTGCAAAGGTGTGGCACGTTTCTAGTTAGGATTTCTCCCCTTTAATTGAACAGGGCCCATTATACCCTGTAACATATATTATATATATATATATATATATATATATATATATATATATATATATATATATATATATATATATATATTATATATATATATAATTAGCGCTCATTTCTCCGTATTTTATCTTTGTAATGGTAATTCAGTCATTGCTTACCACTCTGGGTATAGACCAATAAAATCTTGACTCTCAGCTAACATAGGTGTGGTCATGTAGTTATTTTTATTCTAATCCGTTTTCCAGTCTGCATATCGTCTTATTTCTCATGCATTCGTCTCGTTACCTCTTAACCAAACTGAGCAGTTTCCTAAGTAAGTTTAAGATTTTGTCCATATATCGTTTCCCTCTCATGTTTGTCCCATTTCCCATCAGTGTGATAAATCCCCAAAAAACTTCGTAGCTTCCCGAAAAATATTGATACTCATACAGAAATTAGTCTCTGCAAATTGCAATTTATTTTTGAAGTGTCTCTTAATTTGTGTTACTCACTCCCTATGAATAACTCTGAATAAATTATCAAATACAATTTACTGCTGAAATAAAGTCTTTGAAACTCGTAATCTCTTCGGAATCTTAATGACTTCTTTTCAGGCAATATGATTCTGTCACCCAATCGCAAGTTCCTAATCTTATTGAGGAAAGGAAAGTTATTAAAATCTACCATTTCCAATTTCACCTTAATCATATCGTCTGCTCCTCCAATGAGCAGATTAAGAGTAATAATGACCTGGTGATTGGAAATCTTCCTTTGAAGAAAATAATTAAAATTTTTTGCCTTTTTTTGTGCAGACATTTTGGTCAAAATACAAGATATCCATGAAAGAAATGGGAAAAATTATCATTTTGAGGAAATCATAACAGGGATGTTTATAATACAGAGAAATGAATGTGTAAAAACCGACATATCTGTATATATATATGAGGGCCTCAGAACCACAAGGTGGAAACGCAACTTTTTAAAAAATGAGTGAATTGCCCTCAAAGTCTAGCATTTATTTCTCTGCTTCTAAGAAAGATATTGAGTTAAACTAAGTTTCATATGAAAGCCCTACCCTTATAAATTTTTGTAAAAATAAAAAAAAAATGTGGGGTGCGCTTGTGCGCTAGCATTCAAAATGTACGCCTAATTTCTCACATTTGTGTATATTTTATTCATAACCAGCACTTAAACCATAATTAAATGTGTAAAAGGATAATAAAGTGTTATTATATTTGTGTTATAACAGCGATAGTTCGGTGTACCTACTACTATTGTTTTCTTTTGCAATGCGGAAATCACTCGCTTATCACTAATGGCAAAAGTAGAAAGAAAGCCTTGCTTACAAACTTTATGAGTAACATTATTATACTTGACACAATAAGCATACGTTTTCTCTTTACGTGGGGGATTCTCTCCAATCGTAACACGACGTCTTTTCACTGGGTTGGTCGTAACCAACGACTGAATGTAAGCAGTTTTCTTATCATAATCTCCCAAACCATAAAACCCATTGAATAAAGCCTCCACTATAGGCCTACCAAGCCTGCTAAAGCAACCATCACGACACGGTTGGCCTACACTACGTGCAGGTACAATTTTGCATGTACGCCGAGAAACATATTCTTGGCCGGCGTCATGCAATACTAAACCCTGTTCTTCTTCCATGACGCTTCATTCCTTGTCCTTTTTCTTCCTCTTGGCTGTTACACGACATCATTGTGATCACTTTCACTATCAGAAAAAGGCATAATGGCGCTAAATAAGGGATAATAATCCAAAAAAAAAAAAAAAAACACCGTGGACGATCGAATTCCACCGCGAAAATCACCAGATTGTAACTGTGCGGTGATTGGCCGACACTTGCAGGCGCCTTATGGGGAAAACTGCTGATTGACTTAGAACTGACTACCCGCTCTCATTGGCTCACTCTTGAGCTGCGAACATGCTTCCTTGTGGTTCTAACTGAGCTCTTGTAACCTCCGCGCGACACCACGTTCATTCATGTAGACAAAATCGATAATTCCTACTGCTCAAGTAGGGATTTCGACCTTTTTGAAACTCCTGAATAGCATAGAAATGCAACAAATAGACAGAGGAAACGTGCCAAATCTACTGGTATATATATATATATATATATATATATATATATATATATATATATATATATAGGTATATAGGTATATATATATATATATATATATATATATATATATATATATATATATATATATATATATGTACGTGTTTATTCTGTTAGTGCATGCTTGTGTATGCGGGCTTGCGAGCGTTTATATATATATATATATATATATATATATATATATATATATATATAGATATAGATAGATAGATAGATAGATAGATAGATAGATAGATAGATAGATTTTTGAAAAGTAGAGATTAGGTTAAAAGACATGCAATGGTGACCAATGGAAAAAGTAACTGCCTCATTATAATGTTATCCTCAGCTTTTCGTTGTAAGTTTATCACATCTTTGCTAATAATGCGATATAACTCTATTTCCTCGTCAGTTTTAATCGCGTCATATCTTAATTAATGAGTGTAATATCTTCCACGTTTTCACGATAACTAATGATACAATAAAAAGAACGATCGATCAATAGATGTTATACGGTGTAGGAGCGTACAATCGCGGGTGACCATTTCTCTATCTCTCTATCTCTCCCTCAATTGATATGTGTATACACTCACACACAGTATATATATATATATATATATATATATATATATATATATATATATATATATATATATATATATATGTGTGTGTGTGTGTGTGTATATATATATATGTATATATATAGATATATATATATATATATATATATATATATATATATATATATATATATATATATATATATATATATATATATATATATATATATATATATATATATATATATATATATATACATAACACATTCACGTCACTTGCGAGCTCGCGGGCGTAGCAATCGGATGTCAGCATCTAAGGAATTCGCTGCTCTTTGCACCTGTCTCCAAAACACCAAACACTAAGATTGTCGACCTCATTATCTTTATTTATATATATATATATATATATATATATATATATATATATATATATATATATATATATATATATATATATATATATATAAGGTTACGTGAGGTCACCAATATTTGCGCTAGATAAGACGTGTACATGGGAAATGGAAAACGCACGTATATCGGAACCGAAAATAGACTAGCCTGCGTACATTCGTGTGTTGGTTAGTAGGCGTAAGTGCATATGCCCGTGAGTGCAAAGGAGATTATATATAACCCCATTATGGGACCTTATCGATTGATTAGACAAGAATCTGTCAGTGGTGATCCAAAAACTGGAGAGCGCTACAAGTTCCATCATAAGGTAAAGTGAAAGAAAGACTTGGAAAAAGTTTGTAAAACGACACTGAGTTCAGCTTCTAGAAAAGGGGGAATGTAAAAAATAATTATAATACATTTATTCATTGCACTCGTGTCGTATTTCAGTGTCTGATAACTGTGATTTCTTTATTTCAGATTGATTCGATTGTTGCTACCTAATAAAGAATTATCTAGACTTTTAGCTAATGTTTATTGTCAATGGGGGATATGGTTATGTAAGGTAGTAATAGTACTTTGATGATTTTTCGGGATTCTTTGATATATTTATCCACTATGACAACGTAGAAGAGAAATGGTGTTTTAATTATCTTCAGGGATTTCTTTAATCAACTTAATCTCATTTTTCATGTTAGTTATTTTGGGAAATAAAGATTATATATTTTCGTATGGCGAGAGTTTGAATTCACCCAAGATTCATGATTAACTTTCAGCTAGCTACAGGGAAGCCAGGCGATGGGAATCAACAAAGGTAGGTCTCGCTATTATTTAGGATGTTCTCTCCTTTTAGGCAAATGTGCGTAATTTGCCCACATAACACTCACATTCATGCATACACACACACACACACACACACACACACACACACATATATATATATAGATATATATATATATATATACTAATATATATTATATATCTATATACATATATATATATATATATATATATATATCTATATACATATATATATATATATATATATATATATATATATATATATATATGTATATAGATATATATATATATAGATATATATATATATATAGATATATATATATATATACTATATATATATAGGTAGAGAGAGAGAGAGAGAGAGAGAGAGAGAAGAGAGAGAGAGGAGAGAGAGAGAGAGAGAGAGAGAATGAATGCATTTCCACCCCTGATTACACGCTCCTACACCGTATAACATAAAGTGATCGAGCCTTTTTTTGTTGCATCATTAATTATCGTGAAATGGGGATGATATTACACTCAGTAATTAAGGTATGACGCGATTAAAACGGCCGAGGAAATAGAGGTATATCGCATTATTTACAAAAGACGTGATAAACTGACATCGAAAAGCTGAGGAAAACATTGTAATGAGGCAGTTACTTTTCCATCAGTCACCATTGCATTTCTTTTAACCTATATATTAAGAAAATAAATAAATAAATAAATAAAAAAACCTACTCTAAATAATACCTCACAACATTTTACCATATAAGATTGTGATACTCTCAGGTACTGAAGTTTTCATGTTCTGAAACTTTATCAAGTTTAAATATGGAAATATTGTATAAAAAAAACTATGTGACCTACATTAAGTAAAACCTTGTTGTACAAGCATCATAACAACCTACTCTCAGGAAAATCTTACCCAATAAACATTTATAAATCTCTAGAAAAGGAAAGAAATGAACTAACCATTGTGTGTTGAAGTATACTCGTATAGCCATCCTAATATTTTATATTCCTGACTAGTAAAAGGATTTAATACTCAAGCAAAGTAAAACAGAACAGAAATAAAATTTAGAAAAGTTAGTTGATTGCAGTGAAATAAGTGAAAAACATTAACAACTCGAGAACGAAATTTCCTTAAACTAATTATAATAAATCAATATATGAAATACATTCAGGATACCCTTTGTTCTCCAATACACTATAGAAGCAAGCGATTTTTGTTTTGCACGAGCAAAACCCTTGGAACAGAGTAATATATTGAATATCTAAAAAATCATAGCATAAATCAGATGTAAAAAGATAATTGCAAAAGGCTCGGGTTAATGCTTATATTGCGCATTAAAAGGAACATATATAAAAAGGCTTAGTTAAAGCGCTGTAGCAAGACAATAGGAAAATGCAATTAAGCATAGCCACCATTCGGTATTTGTACATAAGACTGGCAAATGTAAAGTACACAAAAATAAAGCTTTATTCAAAACAAAAGCTAAAAAACTTTAAATCTGTGGTCTTAGCCGAACTAAAACAGGTGAGTATACAGGGTAAGGAGAAATTAAGATACTTATCAAAATCCAGTGAAATAGAAAGAAATAATTTACAAAACAAAAACAAAAAATCTAATGCGAAAATCTGATGAACAGCAAAATCTTTGTAATAAACAAAACAGTTCACCACAAAGTTCGTAGCATCACCGATCCCCAAACAATAGGTCTGTGTCCTAAACCCTTTGTGTACATGAGACCAGTAATCTCAGCTGATGGAAGCATGATGGATTGTTTGTCCCGGGGCAAAATTAATTTCTAGAATGTCTTCAAGAACAGCGTCCACTAAAACGCGAATGGAAGTGATTCAAGGTCTGTCGTTTTCATTCATTGCTGCTGTATGTCTAATTATTTTATTATGGCCATAATAATATCATTGTTATCTACTCTTATTCATTTACTAGAAAAGATAAGATAGAAGAGAAAATACAATATCAAAATGTGATCAGAATGAACACATAACAGTATCCGACTAATGGAAATAATGGAAAGATGACATAATTAGTTGATTTTTACTAAGTAAATAGGAAAGAAAAAATTATATAATATAGTAAAATCTATTTCATCTGCAACCTAATGGCCTGATTTCCTTTAAAGTCCAAATAACGCCGCTTATATCGCACCTAGACTTTATACCATTTTTTGCCGAATAAAGGAATGAAGGAAAATACTATATCACAGTGGACGAAAGTCAGAAGTATGATTGATTTTGAATTAATTTTTGCAATCTCATTGAATGAGAATGATATGACTGGTAAAATTACAAATTACTTACAAAAACGCTGTGACAATATGTGTGTTTTTTTTTTAATAAAATTGATTCAGAATGCTCTCACGATACATGATTAACGTTAAGAGAGAGAGAGAGAGAGCATCCCACAAGAAAAATAATACAATAATTTCGATTTTGGAAAATTAATAAAAACAATGAAATTGAAGACGACTAATATGCCCACTGTCAAAGGGCCACAGAAAGGGATAGTACTTTTCAGTCCATATGTTCACCATGTAGCCAATCTCAGTAACAAAGGAGAGAGTCCCCACAATAAGAAATTGTAACAAAACCTCACTGATATGTGCATGAAAATTGTCTTAACGACTGCATAAGGATGTGAAGTATTTAATGAATCTATTCGTCTTGAGTTTAAAACTTTTAAGCAATATACAAACTTACAGAAAGGAAAACATAAAGATGGAAAAGCTTTGATTACAAAAAAAGTTTTAATAAAAAAAAAAAAAAAAAAAAAAACCTGTGCCATCGACAGACCACAGTTCAACCCTGCTGAGGAAAAAGGCCTAGGACAGCAGCCTCACAGGCCAGTAATGTGACCTGGTTCTGATACTCCGGATGCGGGTTTGAATCCTGTTAAAAACTTTAGACTTGCTTTATGCTCTTCTTTTTGGATCTGAGGCTATTCAATGACAAGTTTAGCGAAAGAGTGAGAAGAATTCGAGAAATTAAGAGGCCATTGTGGCTATTACAATTGCACCTGGTAGAAAAAGAGCAGTAGATTCTCATATGAGCTATTATTATTCAGAGACAACCTAACCCCAATGGTCAAAGATATTTATGTAAAAATGTTTAGCCTAGAGAACTATTGGTAACACGGTTTCCACTCATAAAGAAACTGAGAAAGGGTTTGGAGTTGCGGGAAGTCAAGAAAAGTTTCCAAGATTGGGAGGGGGAGGTCGGACATATGGCTGCCACGTGAGGGGAGTGGTAGAAGGCTGTTTACAGGAAGACTCACCCAGAGAATGAATTATTTTGGAAGGTTGTTACCAGGGAAGACGTTTCTCCGACTGGGATGGGGGTGGGGACAGCTGTGCATGATAGATGGAAAGGTGTAGACAGATGTTTGACTTCATTAGAGAATTTGCTTTTTTATGTTTTTTTAAGCTTTTTCCACAGAATATTAAAGGATGTTACATCACTGTACTGTAACTCGTGATGAGATAATCAAACATGCCAAAGAGACAGACTAATAGAAAGAGAGAACACAATTCTCAATAAAAATAAGCCAAATGATACAGAAACACTTGATATCCCCTACCTTGTGCACGTTGTAACGGACGAAAATTTATTCATTACATCAGCATTACGATGCAGTTATGACCAATCACCGTGAATCGTAACCTTGTTACCAAGTTTGGTAATGTGCGCCAAGTGACGGCGGATGCACAACACCATCCAACACATATGGAGTCATTGCACAAGACACAAAACTGATACATGGAGTTGCGACTAATGCAATGGCATCGCCATTAGTCATAATTAGATTGCACAGATCGTAACTCACAATTGTAGCATGCATTGTTAATTTAAAACATCTGCCATCGCTTGTACACGTCGCCAAACTTGGTGACACGGTTACGATTCATGGCTATTTGATCGTAATTGCATCGTAATGGCGTCGTAATTCAGTAGTTACAACGTGCGCTGCCTTGAATCGGAAACGTGTGACCGAGCAGCTGACATTTTTTTTTTTTCGGCACAAGGACCACGACTGATGATGATGATCGCCAAAACTAGCCATTATGACATGTGCGGCCTTGAATCGCCAATCTGTTCGTCGGGCATTATACACACGAGCACATTCCTACCATTCGGTTAATGGAAGGGAAGACGAGATATAAATAGCTCAGTGTGTTGTCAACATCTATGACAAAATTTACAACAAATTTCTTATTAGTGTACAAATATTTTATGTACTATTCGACTATGAATGTGAACATTATATTTGAGATGATATATAGTATTGGTGACAGGAATTTTGATTCCGGTAATTTCATTCCCGGAATTTTGATTCCCGGTAATTTGATACCTGGTATTGTTGATTCCCGGTGATTTGATTCCCGACTGACCATACCTAAAGAGTTCTTAAACAAAAGTAAATAGGGTAATAGTCTATTTACTAACAAGTACTTCCATTTACCAACAAAAAAGCATCCGATAATAAGTGTCTGTAGAAAGCTTTTTCTAAATTCCTGTCTTTAATCATGCCTCGCACCATTGAAAGCACCCGTGGAAAAAAGAAACTAGTTGACGACTTGAATTACACTTACGAAAAACATAGAACGAATGCTGATGGATCTAAAATTTATTGGAGGTGTGATGTAAAGAGCTGAGGGCCCGCCTGCATACTTCCACAGAAGAAAATGACTACAAGGTGCTGATTCGTATTGGTGAACATCATCACACTTCATGTGAAACAAAGCCAAAAGTTTCTCAGGCTTTAACCAAATTGAGGTTTACCGCTCTTTCAAGCCAAGAAACTTCTCGTTCACTTATTGCAGCAACCAGTGCATCATTAGGTGAAAATGAAAGGGCCCAACTACCTTCGGTCGAAAGTTTAAGTCGAAGCATCCGGAAATGGCGTCAAATCAATGAAGTCGTTCCCGCACTTCCATTACGTAGGACTGGATTCATAATTCCCGATGATTTTAGTTTATTGGAAAGTGGTGAAGTCTTTCTACAATTTGATAGGGGTGAAACAGATGAAAACAGAATACTAATTTTTGCAACAAACAAGGGACTTGATGATTTGAGGCATGCAACACATTTAGCTAGGGATGGAACTTTTAAGTGTGTGCCTAGAATACATTTTCAGTTATTTACTCCACATATTCCGATACAGAACTTCAGTGTACCAAGGTTATTTGCCCTCCTCCCTGACAAAAAGGAAGAAACATATGAGCGACTTTTTGTAAAACTTTGTGAATTATGTCCCTATATAAATCTCCAGGCATACATGATGGATTTTGAAAAAGCGCATATGAACATTGTACGTAAAGTATTTCCAAATGTAAGCATTTCAGCATGCCTTTTCCACTTATCGCAAAGCATTTACCGCAAGATTATTGATTTGGGTTATAAGGAAAGATATCACAGAGATGATACTTCAGTGTAAAAGTCAGGTGTTTTTCAGCTCTTTCCCTACTTCTACTAGATGATGTGGTTAGATGGATTTGACGAAATTGCAGACGACGAAGACATCCCGCAATAACTGGTGTCATATTTTGAAGCATGTTATATTGGGTGTGAAAGGGGTAGAGGTAATCGACGAAGGCGAATATCACCTTTATATCCTATTGATATATGGAATTTACGTGAGAGAACTTTGCAAGATCAACCTCGCACCAATAATAATTTAGAAGGTTATTACTGTGCTTTACAGGGTGTTGTTCAAGGTATTCACCAGAACATCTGGAAAGTTATTTCAGCATTGAAAAAAGAAGAGAACCTTGCCCAATTAAAAAAAAAAAAAAAAAAAAACTCAATTTGAAGCTGGTCATGATATTCCAAATAAGCGAAAGTACAAGAACTTAAACGAGCGATTGAAAAATATAGTTTTGCGGTATGAGTCACAGAAAAAAATGAACTTCTTAAAAGCAGTTGCAAGGATATTGCATTATTAAAACTAGTATTTCCCCTTGTCTTGCAATGTTTGTTATTGACTATTGTTTGTGTACAAAATTTTACTTTTAATTGTCAATAAAGAAAATTTTTTACTTAATTCTTTAATATACCAATATTTTATAACTATTTGGGAAAAATAAGCAAATATACTATTTACATACAAAAAAACGTCATGGG
Organism: Macrobrachium nipponense; assembly: GCF_015104395.2. Lineage (NCBI taxonomy): Eukaryota > Metazoa > Arthropoda > Malacostraca > Decapoda > Palaemonidae > Macrobrachium > Macrobrachium nipponense. Next base: position 12,988,954 of record NC_087208.1, on the reverse strand, counting down.
TAGAAGAACTGATAGTTTGCCGGGAGTTGTATGGTAATTAGCACTTCGGAATCAAACTTCCGGGAATGAACAATACTGGGAACCAACATACCGGGAATCAAAATTCCGGGAATCAACATTTGTTTTACCAAATAATATATGATTCTCCTAGCTTGCTTAAATGCAAGTAGCGAATGATCAGATTTATGTTACGATGATCATATAATATAATAATAAAACAGTATAAATGAATTTAGTAAGTATAACTTCAGTTTCATTACAATTACCTTTATCGTAAATAAAGCTGTAATAGTCTATTTGACTTATGCAAAAGGATACTGTAAGTGTAGCATTCAACCTAGGCAAATAATGCACAGCATTAACATTTGTATGTCATGTATGGTAATGCAATATGTCAATATTGATAAGAAAGTTACTCTACAAAAATACATTAATGATGATAAAACCAAAGTAAGCTGCGAGTAAACACTTTTTGGCTACCTACATACGGAATTGTATTGTTTATGAGAGAGTGAAAAAGAAGGGCTCTGCTTCTTTTTAAATGTATTTACACAGTATGTAGATAATAGCCTTATGCATAAAGCTTTCAGTTTAATGTGTGATGGTTGTTACCTATAGGCATATTACGTGTTTATAGTTATGAGGTGTTGACAAGGTAAGGGACGCAAGTGTACGGAGTTATTGCCCCCGAAAGCCCAACGCGAGTTATTTATTACTTTTACTTACCCGGATTTTGCCCTTAATAGCCGGGTCTTGGCTCTGATAACCTAAATAATCCTTATAATTATGTACTCACACACACACCTATATATATATATATATATATATATATATATATATATATATATATATATATATATATATATATATATAGGTGTGTGTGTGTGTGAGTACATAATTATAAGGATTATTTAGGTTAACAGAGCCAAGACCCGGCTAATAAGGGCAAAATCCGGGTAAGTAAAAGTAATAAATAACTCGCGTGGAGCGTTCGGGGGCAATAACTCCGTACCCTTGCGTCCCTTACCTTGTCAACACCTCATAACTATAAACACGTATATATATATATATATATATATATATATATATATATATATATATATATATATATATATATATCTTACGAGGGTCAAAATGACCCTCGTTTAAATAATTGGAGAGAACTCCTAACTGGGAAACGTAACCTACCTTCCATCGTTCCCTTCAAGTGTCACCTATGTAGCTAGCTGTAAATCAAATACCAAACTCTAGGCAAATTCAAACTCCCGCTTTTGCAAAAATATACTTTTTATTTCCCAAAAATAGCAAACATGGAAATGAAATAACATGAGTTCAGAATATCTCAAAAAAAGTCAAACTATCATATTCTTCCTAAAATCATATTTAAGTAAGTACCCCCCCTTATCTCTTTCTGTCCATAAATTCATAGTCTATCAAAAGGTCATACAAGGCTATAGAAATCCCATTTTTCTCTATGGTGACTTCGAATCTATCTAAAAATAAGAAGATAATTATCAAACAATGAAATGTTCAAGTTTGTCAATAAATTTGTGTAGCACTTCACTACCCCTCTTTAGAAGCTGAACTTAATGTCACTAGAAAGGTGTATAACTTTCCAAAAGTTTTCACTTTACCTTACAACACACCTCCAAACGCCTCTTCTGTGGCGTGTTCCACACACATGCACACACACACACACACACACACACACACAATCAATATCAGGTAATAACCCTTTAATTCTCATACTAGAAATTATATCTCACTTACTGTTCCATCCGTCGTTCGTATGCACGCCCACTAACAGACGTAGGGATACCCGCATGCAACTTAACACAAACGCATGCACGCTAGTCTGTTCCCATGTACTCGGTAACCTTTCCTGCGGTTATCTCATGCCTCTGAAATGTATTCACGATCTCGTTTATGCACACGGCGTATTTTCTATTTGTTTTTTATCTCAGCATTTCCGAGGAATGCAGTGTTTTGCACCTGTCTCTAAACAGCAAGAGCTAAGGTTATCAGCCCCCACTTATTTTAATATATATGTCTGTTTGTTCCTCTGACCAGTACCTTAAGATATATATATTATATATATATATATATAGTATATATATATATATATATATATATATATATATATATATATATATATATATATATATATATATATATATATATATATATATATATATATATATATGTGTGTGTGTGTGTGTGTGTGTGTATGTATATATATGTGTGTGTGTGTCGGTGATCCCAGAGAAAAAGAAAGTAATGGTCACTACCACTTCAACTTCCTCAACATTAGCAGTTTCGTACACCTATGTAATTCAGCTCTATCTTGCTCAAACTTTCTCACTCCCTGCTTAAGTTCAAAGTATCCCAGTATACGACTGTCTCATTTATCCAGTAATTTATGGGTCACCCTCTCCTCCCACCTTACATTTGAAAAAAAATTACACTCATTTCACCAAAGTATGGTTTTCCATTCTCCTCACATGCCTAAACCATTTAAAGATATACCAATCTCTTCATTTTTTTCTGCTCTTTCTTCACTTTTTTGTATCTTTACCTTTCTTACCCTTTCATCTATTCTTACACTACTGATATTTCTTAAACGATTTGTTTCAAAATCAACAAAATACTTTCTTTCGTTCATATTCTTCATCAGCTCTACACTTTGATGGTCTTTAGTTTCACCATAAGCAGTTTTTATAATCTTCTTCAGAAATCATAATACATTTCTCATTTTCAATTGTTGTTTCCTCTTCCATCCTGCGAAAACTTTGCTCCCATTCTTCCAACATTCATGTCAGCTTTTGTTGCTTCATCCTTCTAGATAAAATTAGCCATCCTAAGTTAATCTTTCTCAGATTGCTTTCAAATTTTTCCCTTTTCCAATATCTTCAATTTTATCTCTTCATTTATTTCTTTAGTAGTTTATTCCCCATTTCTAGTCAATTTCCAGTGAATACTATATCATCAGCTAACATCAGTCATTATTCCATATGCCATTCATAATACATACTGCTAGTTGTGCTCGGTCATAATTCGGTTCACCTCCCTTTTCTCCGATTTTCTTTCGTCTTTCATCGCATGTCATATCTCTGCTATCTGTAGTTGCGGTATTGCCTCAAAGGTTTTATCGAAGAAGGAAATCTCGAGTCCCTTACTTCAGAAATCTTATTGCAATGAAAGCAATTCAAAACCAAAGGGTTAAAAATATTTACTTTCTTGGTACGAAGACGAATCGTGCTGGAGTGAACATCACTTGCACTAACAATTCATCAGTAATGTTTATGTTTCCTCTCTGACCAAGGCAAACAAATTGTTTCTCTTCAATAAAATCATCAAGAGCATACTGTAAGCGGCGTTTATTATGTGCGCCTGCTCAATACGAAGTTCATCGAACAATCGTCGGCTATGATGACGCATTTTCATTTCTTTTTTACCCGACAGTCGAGGAATACCTATTGGTTGACCCGGAAGACACACTAAGGAGAAACAACTTCCTGAAGAGCCTGAACTCTGCCTTAGCTTGTTTCCGAGATCTAGAGAGAAATAGCACAAGGCAAGAAGGAACGAAAGGGTCTGGTGTGAGTGTCAAAAAGCCAAAATGAGGGCGAAGTATTACAGGTAATTAATATCACTCAAGAACATGGATTGCCATCTTTTTTCATTTCCTCTGGAGTATTGCTGGATTGGTATGAACATTCGCTAAATCCCTTTAAATTTGTTCTGTTAGCAGCATATTAGTTTCTCTATTATTTTATTATCAGGTATTTCGTCGTTGATCTGGGTTTCGCGCTTATGGATTTTTTTACTGAGCCTAATCTACCCTCTTACTAAATCTCTTATGGTTTACTTTTTTAATTACTTTATTGATCCAAAAATATTTATGTTAACAGAAATCACGGAGATTTTCAGAATTACCGCATGAATAACCATTCACTTTGAATGGAACTACAAAAAGTACTTTGAAATTAATGTCAACAGAGTATGCAGTATTCGAAGGATCAAAGCTTTTTCTATTTTCAGCTTTCATCTTCACTGTCGAACATAATATTCCCTTTTGAATACTTTGGTAGTGTGTATCATATTCTTGTGCTCCTAAAGGATGTTATTCATTTATAATAAGTCTGTATACCTATTTAATCTGGCATTCAAAATATCTGAGCATTTCTTCATCATCAGTAAAAATTCGATTGTTTGTTTGGTCAGAAGTGATGAAACTAAATTCGAAGAGTTTCATGTCGTCATTTTGTATGATCTATGATTTAATCTGGTAAAATAACTTACCTTCGGAGAACTTTCTTAGTGAGATATATATATATATATATATATATATATATATATATATATATATAATATATATATATATTCTTCTGTTAAAACAGGCTACGTTCCAATTATAAAAGGTCCACTAAAAAAACAGTCTGGTTTAAAGCTAAGGACTATAATTGGGTGAACTAACGCCCACCCTTATCAAGTAGTAATTGACAAAAGAACTTACATTTGCGAAATATATAGTGGCAGATTAGGCCCCTAGGTGATGCCTGGTTTCACTGCTAAGCCGGCATTGGTTCTGTCAATTGTCTTAATGAGCTTCATCGTTGAATTAAGGAAGATATTGTCTATATGGCCAGATTCACAGGATCCATGGGAAAGGTCGATCCTATTATCTTGTTGTCTTATCAGTGAAGATTCTACCATCTGACATTTGTATCGACAGCTGCATTTGTATAAAATTCGAGATGAGTTCGAATCCATGAAATGGTTCATGTTATTTATATGATGGAAAATTGCCAAACTATGTTTTCCATTTCTAACTGAGCACTTATGTTGAATTAATCTTTCTGAGAGAGAGATTTTCCTGTTAATCGATTGTATGATTTATCACAATCCCTACAGCAGATTTCATAGACTCCTGGTTTCTACTGACATAGAAGTCTATGAGATCTCCTGCAGAAATTGTGATAAGTCATAGTTCGGAAATTTTCCTTCATATAAGTCACAGGAACCATACCATGTATTGGAACTCATCCCAAATTTTATACAAAAGCAGCTGTTGATACAAATGTCTGATGTTAGAATCTTCAATGATAAAACAAAATGATAATACAATCAACCTTCTCAGTAGAGCCTTGGACTCTGAACCTAGAGACAATCTCTTCCTTAAGGCAACAATAAAAGTGATTAAGACAACTGACATAACCAACATTGGATTAGTGGTGACCCCAGGTGTCATCTAAGGGCATATCTCCCACTATATATTTCGCAAATGTAACCTCTTTTGTCATTCAGTACTTGATAAGGGTGGGAGTCAGTCAACCAAAAGTAATTTTAAGGGCCAATTGCCTTTTATACTTTATGTGTGTATATATATATATATATATATATATATATATATATATATATATAGATATATAAACAAATTATAAGTGAATACCACAGGAAAATGATAAGCACAAATGCAAGCACTTTCATCTTTACTAAGAAATTATCAAGGAGCGAATACAATACAGTTGGAAAGAAAGTTATCAGGTAAACAAAAGGATCTATAATAACATCTGGTTAATTGTCAAAAGTGTAAAAATCAAAGATTATTCATAGTTCAAGTCTCACAGACAACCTCCCCCCACCCCCGATTTTAATAGTCTTAATCAGTAATTAGTCAAACACCATTTATCTCTTCTCCAAAATATAGTCCCCTCACTAGGACACTCAGTACCCTCACTAGATCTGCCCATTGCAGCTTGGAATGTCAACAATGAAACGAATATAACTTTTGCAGAGCTATCCCAGCATCTTGCCTTTTCTCCCGTAGCTGTCTCCCTAGTTCTTGGCTAAACCATGCCATTAAGAACGGACATAGTTCGTACACGTACACATGAATTCACACTCTTCAGTAACTGGTCGCAGCCGGTTTTCAAAGGCACCCTGAACAAGCCCTCATGGCACTGATATGCTTAGGTAAGGAACTTTAACATCATACCACCCAAAAAAGAGTTATCAGCATTCTTAGGCTGTCGCCCGGACTCTGTCTCCATGGGAAGTTAAATATGATGAGTCTGCAATTTCTAAGAAATGTCACAACGATACATATTATCAGTCTTTATTTATTACAGTAGCTCGACCACCATCCTGGCTAGCCCCTGCCTAGCCACAGGCCACGTAAAACAGCTCATATATAAAAAACACATTGGCCGGCTAAAAACACAAAATATAGGGTTGTAAAACGTTAGAAAAAAAAAGTGTTATAAGTGTTTTGTTTTGTATAAAGTTTTTGCAAATACCAGTGCCAAAGGGTACCACAAAATGGCCATCCTACAGGGCATCTTGGGCTTACCCCTACCTCTCTCATGGAAATTTCCACTGCCGATCATGATCTTAGACTAGGCTATACCATAATTTAAGAAGGCCTACCCTTGACTAATCCTGTTTGAATGAGGAATTATGACTATTTTTGGTAAATATAGTTAGGCTATATATGTATATAAATTCATGGAAAACTGAATTACATGGGACTTAGCCTGTACCATCATTAAACTAACCTAACTTTGTGGCCTATTGTAACCTAGTAAAAAATCAGCCATGTGAACTTTGCATAGGCTATCCTTAACGATTTCTGAAGAGGCCTAGGCTAGACTATATCCTGTTAAAAGGCACTTTAGCCTAATTTTACCTCATTTTAGTTTAAGTTGTTCTCAGAAATCTTTCAGGTAGCCTTATCCATTGACATATATTGTGTACAAACATTTAGTACTGTGTGGAGTAGGGTATCAAATGATTTACACCTTACTGTAAATTAATTGATTCCAGGGCTGCTCCACGTTTGATACTTATCCTATTATGAAGGAAAAGCAATTCCCTTAGTATGTAGTTGATGTATTTTTTTTTTAGGTCTCTCAATATAAGGAGTTATTTTGTTGTAGTTTTAAACTACTCACTTGTATTGTTTTCTGGAAACCAAAAATTAAATAAAAGGAATATTTCCAGCGATCTAGTCGAGGAGTTCTGAAGACTAGGTAAATTAACCAAGTCCAGGAGACTAGGCCTGGGAGAAAGTTGGTATGATGTAATGAATGAATAATAAAGAAATGAACTGAGTACCAGGGATTTTCTTCAATACCATCGTACCTTGACACTAAAATGAAAATCAGTACTTCAATTGCCTCCCAGTGGGAAGACATCACCTGGCCTCATCAGTAATTAGACCTATACACACAAGGAATATCATGTAATAGCAGGTAGGACAGGCCTACCCTAATTCCCAGGCAGCGTAATTCATACCCACCGTGTCAACTATGACACAGTACCATTCTCTGCCCCTGTTTCCAGGCAAGAAGACTGACAACAGTGCATGTTTATAGTAGTACCTAGTATTATTATTCTTGTATCTTAATGTCTTGGTGGGAGAAAAACAGTTCCGTGACATTTGGTGGCAGCGGTGGGATCTGTAGTCCAGTGCTATTGATCCATACCCACTGTGCCTATATATGATGTAGGTCACTTATAATGTTTTGCTGTATTGTATGCATTTCTTTATGCAATATTGTTGATTTTTATCTGAGTAAGGGCATGACTTGTTTACATGTATGTTCATTATTTCTATAGTGACGGATTGTATGGCAGTGTTTCTTAATGTAGTTTACATTTTATTATTAGATTATATATAAGTGTTTGAAATAGTGTAACAATGGTGACTTGTAATGATGAATCATATATTGATCTAATGCAATTAGAACAAGAAACACAACAAACATTACAGACAGTTAAGAGCTTCACTCAATCCTACCAGGACATTTGGTCTCAAGTGGGAGATTTATCAAATCAAATCAAGGACTTGGACCAGAAGTTGGTTGACATACAACGCTTAACACCAAAACATAATAACACTAAACCATGCATAATGTCTACACCACATACATCTCACATTCCAAGTGATGAAGAATGGTTAGTTACCATGAAAGAGCACTTTGAAAATGTGCCTGATATAGTAACTGAAGGAGTTCGTACAAGAGGTGCTTGGAATATTGTGCCTCTCTCACGTCTCATTGAAATGATATAAACTCTATGTGATGATGTACAGTATTGTAATTTTGTACGTTTTGTGTATTCTCTTTTACTTGGTTTGAGGTTGATAAAGATAAAAAAATTTCTATTCGCAGAGTTTTGCTCTTGTAGTACTGGTTTGGTACAACTGAGAGGATAGAGTACACCACTTTCCAAACCCCTTTGAGATTCAAGTTTAGAGTCGTTTCTAGTCAAGAGCTCTGGTGAGTTTGATAATCATTAGGACGCCTCAATAGGAGTAAATTCTGTCTTCACATGTGGAGAACTCTTTTAGTGATGTGACATCCTGTGTAAGTGGAGTCAATCCAACCCCAGTATTCGGCTAGACAAAGCTATTAGGAAAGCTGTATTGAACGCACACTTATAGGGTAGTGTCCCCATTTAGTACTCAAGTATATCCTTGTTTTATGTTGTTGCAAGAGTCCCTTTAGTCTCTAGCTGAGATCGTTGCTTGTTTCTACTGTACAAGACCTCTTTTCCACAGTCGCAGACCCGGCTAAGGAGCTGTTTGGTTCCGTTAGGATTGTCCTTGATATTAGAGTGGACATGAATACATTCTTCCCCGAGGGAAAAGCTTTGTAATGGGAAAAATATTCCTTTAATTATTAGTGATTTATTTAGGAATTGATTCATCATCCTCCTCTAATATCTTTACACTACTGTTGTAAGAGTGATTGGAACTGTGAAATGTTTTCGTTTTTTGTTGTAGACACGAGTGCGTAGCAGTGTGGCCAGTCCTCTGTTTTGTTTGTCTTTTGCTTTGAGTATGGGAGCACTGTCCTGAATCTTTCAGCTGCACTTTGGTAACACTAGCAAAACATGTAAGGATCACGAATGCTCTCGAGGGGGATGAAGGACGTCAACCGGTCCACCCTTCTTTTTGGCTATTTTACCAAATTATTGATACAAATTATCTATCTCTTGCAAGGTAAGCTTTTAAAGTCGTAATATTACCATTAGTTCATTAGTTGGAACAGATCACTATCATGAAAGAACAGTAGCAGACAAGGATTCAAGTGCAAAGTTGCATGCCCAGTCGAACGTGATTACAATGCCTCAACATGGAAAATTTTTATTGTCGTGAAAGATGCTTCACGTTCATTAGTTGTCATGAGATTTTGCTATGTTAGTTTGAGTTGTGACTTAGCGTTTGATAGGGTTGTAAAACGTTAGAAAAAAAAGTGTTATAAGTGTTTTGTTTGTATAAAGTTTTTGCAAATACCAGTGCCAAAGGTACCACAAAATGGCCGTCTTATGGGGCATCTTGGGGTTACCCCTACCTCTCTCATGGAAATTACCACTGCCGATCGTGATCTTAGTCTAGGCTACACCGTAATTCAAGAAGGCCTACTCTAGACTAATCCTGTTTGAATGAGGTATTATGACTATTTTTGGTAAATATAGTTAGGCTATATATGTATATAAATTTATGGAAAACTTAATTACATAGGACTTAGCCTGTACCCTCATTAAACTAACCTAACTTTGTGGCCTATTGTAACCTAGTAAAAAATCAGCCATGTGAACTTTGCATAGGCTATCCTTAACGATTTCTGAAGAGGCCTAGGCTAGACTATATCCTGTTAAAAGGCACCTTAGCCTAATTTTACCTCATTTTAGTTTAAGTTTTTCTCAGAAATCTTTCAGGTAGCCTTATCCATTGACATATATTGTGTACAAACATTTAGTACTGTGTGGAGTAGGGTATCAAATGATTTACACCTTACTGTAAATTAATTGATTCCAGGGCTGCTCCATGTTTGATACTTATCCTATTATGAAGGAAAAGCAATTCCCTTAGTATGTAGTTGATGTATTTTTCTTAGGTCTCCCAATATAAAGAGTTATTTTGTTGTAGTTTTAAACTACTCACTTGTATTGTTTTCTGGAAATCAAAAATTAAATAAAAGGAATATTTCCAGCGATCTAGTCGAGGAGTTCTGAAGACGAGGTAAATTAACCAAGTCCAGGAGACTAGGCCTGGGAGAAAGTTGGCATGATGTAATGAATGAATAACAAAGAAACGAGCTGAGTACCAGGGATTTTCTTCAATACCATCATACCTTAGCACTAAAATGAAAATCAGCACTTCAATTGCCTCCCAGTAGGAAGACATCACCTGGCCTCATCAGTAATAAGACCTATACACACAAGGAATATCATGTAATAGCAGGTAAGACAGGCCTACCCTAATTCCCAGGCAGCGTAATTCATACCTACCGTGTCAACTATGGCACAGTATCATTCTCCGACCTCTGTCTCCAGGCAAGAAGACTGACAACAGTGCATATGTATAGTAGTATCTAGTACTATTATTATTCTCATATCTTAATGTCTTGGCGGGAGAAAAATTCTCCCGTGACAAAAAGAAATTGAGACTGCTTTACAAAGGTGTGTTCGCTTCGGATGAAGTGGGTACGTTTATAATACCTGTGAATAAAAATAAACTGTTATTTTTATATCTAATTCTCTGCCTTCAACTTCTAGTACTGATGTTGTTGGACACTGGGTGTGTTTTATATTGACTGTTTACCTAGGGATACAATCTTCTTTTCTGACAGTTATGGTATAAACCCTAAAATTTATTCAGACAGCTTCTCGACTTTTCTCCACTCAAATTCTGGATTTGTCCTTCACCAGTCCATAAGACAGATACAGCCAGATAATTCATACAAGTGCGGTCTTTACACTGTTTTCTTCGTTCACTGTACGAGTCATAGAGGGTTGAAACCAGTTTTGTCATTAATGAACGTTGTTTTCTCACCGTGCCATTTGGAAAGTAATGACAGGTGGGTGATGGAATACTATTTCAAGTATTTCAAAAGGGTGAAATGTCACATACAAGGGGTGTATGCATTCATTAAATAAAAGGTAATAATCGTTTTTTGATGTTGTTAATATACATGATATAATTATTTTTCTTATTTCTTGTAAGTGTTCAGTTCTTCTAAGTCTCGTTATTTCTCTTCCTTAGGATAAGCGGGAAAGGAGGGGTTGTTCCACATGGGGCACAGGCGGAGGATGAATGTCAAGCGGTACAAGATAATGATTTTAGAAGATTGTGGTTTTTTATTGTAAAATTTTAAGCAGTTTGAGGTTGGTGATAAAGAGTTGTGGCGGTATTGTTTTTTAATGCTTCTTGAGAGAAACGTGTGAATCTGACACTTGTTAATGTGTACCTGTTTATATAATAAAAATATGTGAATGGTTATAATTGGTTTTTAGTACCCTCATTCTTTATTGTTCAACCTTCCATAGAGTTTCATTATGTTAGGTTATGGAGTTTAGAAATATTTTCACATTCATACTATCATGTGATATGACATGCTGTGCACCTGGCAGTGAGTCACAGAGAAACAGTGACTGTTGTGGGTGCTTATCAGCTTCTTATCTGAATTTGAAAGGAGTTTAGAAAGTTTTTTGCATTCATACTATCACGTAATATGACATGTTGTGCACCTGGCAGTGAATCATGACGAAAGTCAGGTTAAGGGAGTTAAATTTATTTTACTCGTATTCATATCTTTTCATATACTCACACACGTGGGTTAAGGGATATATCTTGAGCCAAAATGGGGCTGGGTATTTCACACGGGTTAGGTTAGGTTGGGTTAAGTTAGGTTAGGTTAGGTTAAGGGACTTGAAATTTTTTCACTCATGTTCATATTTATGTGAAATGGTGTTTTTTTCATCCGTATAGTATATCTTGAGCCAAACTGGGGTTGGGTATTTTCAAGGGGTCGTGAAATGCTGGTTTTTTCATCGGTAGAGAATATCTTGAGCTAAACTGGGGTTGGGTATTTTCTAGGGGTCGTGAAATGGTGGTTTTTTCATTTGTAGAGAATATCTTGAGCCAAAATGGGGTTGGGCATTTTCAAGGGTCGAGCGAAACCACGGTTCTCCTATCCGAAGAGTTATTCATGAGCCATTTTGGGGTTCTCTTCTGAACTTGAGTGAAATATTTGGTGGTTTTCCCGTGGAGTCGTTAATGGTCAACGTATGTGAGGTTAAGATAAAGGCAAGCTTATGGGGTTTATCGCCTGTGAGCCGAATTGGGGGTAAGGTGTTGAGGTTGAGCCGAAATGGGGTCTTTTTCCCTACTCATAGGTATCTGCTAATTTCTGTGAAGTAGAAGTAGGAAGAACAGTCACTAACGAAATTTGAGAATGCGTACTGAAACCCCACTATTGGTTTCTGTGCTTGTTATAGCCTCTTCACTTTTCTTACAAATCATGTGAATTATCTTTGGTACACAGAAAAGAAAAATGCCAGATAAAACATTTAGAACATTTTTGTTTAAACCTAAATTTACATTTAGCTGTGGGATGCAAAAGACTAGCACATTTCAAACAACCTTTAAAATACTTCAATTTATCTACTTTAGACTGTGGCGTTGGAAAT
>NC_087208.1:12968974-12971474 GCF_015104395.2 Macrobrachium nipponense | reverse complement strand
ATTACGGTAGTCTACTGACTTTTAATTACCATGTAAACAAAATATTAAAAACTTACGACAAACAAAATAGCACATTACTCTGAAAAGGAAGATGATTATGGTAATCACTGATTACACGATTGCATATTTGAAAACGTTGCAAATATTTGATTCTCCAGTCTGAAGCGGCCCCTCTGGAGTAAATCTTGTATCTATCCTTCGCGGAAGAAAATAAACGTAAATATTGCTAAAACAATCTTAAATTTATTCCACAGCAAAGAAGAAAAAAAAAAAAACAGCTTCTGACTGATTCCTACGGGTGGTTTTGCTTATTGTACAGGAGTGGGGAACCTTGATTCACACCCCTCTTAATTAAGGCTAATACATTAGACTGGCAACGTTTCCTTACGGGCCCTATGAGCTATGGGATTTTTTGGGGGAGCCCATGGACCTACCTGCTGTCTGGTACTCTTAAGTTCTACCTTGGGTAGAGTTGTTTGGGGGCTGTGCATGTGTATATGGCCGATCTCCAGGACATTCTTTGTTATTGTAACAGCCTATCCTTACTCATGGGCAGGCCATTCAATCTCCAAATCTTAAATACAATAACCAATAAAAGAAAACTACTGAAAATTTAATACTCATTTTAAATTTAAATAGAACTAACAGAGAAAGCATGAAGTGTAACAAAATTCTCTGAAATAAAACAGGTCATCTTCAAAGAAAAAAATTCAGCATCACCGATCCCCAAACAATAGATCTCTTTCCTAAACCTTTTCTGTGTACATAAGACCAGTAATCTCAGCTGATGGAAGTTTGATGGATTGTTTGTCCCGGGGCAAAATTAATCTCCAGAATGAGGTCTTCAAGAACAGTTTCCACGTGGAATATAAATAGATTTTGAGGGTGGCTGGAGTTAGGATGTGTTTGTTTACTCCTGTTACATTTATTTAATCATCTTATTATAGCTGTTATTGTTAGAACATAATGTCTTTGGTTATGTTTTATCATACTATGAAAAGAAAAAGAACAAAATCTGTAAATTTTAGATCGAGTTATAAAAAGATAGATATCTATATATAAGGAATAAACATAATATAATGAAAAACGATCATCCAAATATGATACTCGTAGAAGTAGATCAACTGAAGGTATGAATGATTGATCAAAAACTAATAGAACAATAAGAGAGAAGAGAATTGCTCGTTACATTTCAACCAAATAGTCCATTTTGTTCGATTATGTATTATTCAGTTCTCTCCTCCAGTTACGACGGATTATTTCCCTTTAGAGGCGAATGGCGTACAACAGATTAGAAACACGCCTTTTTTTTTTTTTTTCTTTTTTTACCACAATAAAGATGACGGGTTTTTTTTTTATATTAGATATTGATTTACAATATAAATGAACCTTAAATCTGATTGAAATTGCTATAAAGAAATAACAGGCAACTGACAACTGTTATTAATATCACGCCCAGGAATATCTACTATTGTTTACTCTGAGCTAAAGTAAATTTGATGATAGAGAGAGAGAGAGAGAGCGAGAGAGAGAGAGAGAGGAGAGAGAGAGAGCGAGAGAGAGGCAAAAAAATAAATTTTATCAGAGAATACTGATATATATATATATATATATATATATATATATATTTAGATATATATATCTATATATATAGTATATAAATATCTATATATATATATATCTAATATAATATTATATTATATATGTCATATCACATTACCGTGATTCGTATACATACATCGAGCTTCAATGTCCTTTAATATCTAATTCGCTCCTACCTCGGAATTGATATATTTTCATATATGCTTAACCGAAGTGGAATTTTTTTCACGATAATAGATTTGCCTGGTCCCAGGCGCGAACCTAAGAAGCCATTCAAATCCAGGACGTCAGTGGAAGCTTTTTACCTACCCCACCACTGACGTCCTAGATTTGAATGGCTTCTTAGGTTCGCGCCTAGGACCAGGCAAATCTATTATCGTGAAAAAATTCCCCTTCGGTTAAGCATATATGAAAATATATTAATTTCGAGGTAGAGCGAATTAGATATTAAAGGACATTGTAGCTCGATGTATATGATATATATATAATATATATATATATATATATTATATATATATATATATATATATATTGGACAAAGAGAGAGAGAATGAGAAGGAGGAGATAATAGAAAACAGCGAGAGAGAGAGAGAGAGAGAGAGAGAGAGTGTGTTTGTGTTAATATGAATATAATAATATAATTATCTAGCTGTTTGTATGGATAAATAGTCTTAAAAGTAATTTTTTTTACTACTTTTTTCTTCCATTAATGCCGAATACAGTATGAGTTTTTAAACGTATTTAAGCTTGTTTCTGTACAACATATTCTGCAAGGATTTTTTGCTATCGAGATTTAGTAACTCAGTTCACTATTCTCCGTTGATATAGAGTATAGATACAGAAGCTCCTAGTCCAAAAGCTATGGTTCTGACGAAGTCCTGTGAAAAGCATAAGTCAT
>NC_087208.1:12916474-12963974 GCF_015104395.2 Macrobrachium nipponense | reverse complement strand
TTATATTATTATTATTATTATTATTATTATTATTAATAATAAACATATGAGGTTCCCAGCGGTGCAAGCGCCATTTTTTACGAACTGAGAAAAATGCATTTAAAGTTTTCAAACATCAATATCTTT
This sequence comes from Macrobrachium nipponense, assembly GCF_015104395.2. Taxonomy (NCBI): domain Eukaryota; kingdom Metazoa; phylum Arthropoda; class Malacostraca; order Decapoda; family Palaemonidae; genus Macrobrachium; species Macrobrachium nipponense. Next base: position 12,963,848 of record NC_087208.1, on the reverse strand, counting down.
GAAACCAACCATAAGATTTTAATCTAGCCTTTACCATTTGAAAGGAAATTTATCTGGGTATCATATGTCCAAAAATTATGCCATTATTATAAGTTATACTTATGCTATAGTATAAAATGTAAGCTTAAGTAGAGTGTGCAGTCTTGTTATTTTACCTGATTATAATGATTTTTGTGGTTGAATATACTTATTTTGGTCATTTATTAATTATTGACATCACAGCATATAAGAACAAATATTATATATAGTAAATAAAAGTCATGTTAAACACCAAAAAGCATAAACAGGCCCAATATAAAAATAAAGGTAAAAATGCAATTAAAGTTTTCAAACATCAATATTGTTTAAGCCAATCATATGTTTTTAATCTAGTTTTCACCATTTTAACGGAAATGTATCCCTATACGATACGTATATCCAAACTTTTATGGCATTATTATATGTTATACTTAAGCTATAGCATAAAATGTAAGGTAAAAGTACAGTGTGCAGGCTCGTTATTTTTCTTGATTATAACGATATTTGCGATTTAATTTACTTTCTTTGACTATATCTTAGTTATTGACACTACAGCACAGTTGTCAGGAAAAAGCACAGTCTTTGTCTGCTTGTTAATATGATTATCCTCGATGACATGGTTACCGCAATTCATTATCTCGGATGACCGTTGCAGTGCCGTAACCCCGTCCCACAGGTCTTGGTCAATTTACGTGTTTTTATAATGAAAACACGAAAGTTGTACGTCCACAGTTTTCTTTTATAATAAGCGACACTAGTGCTCCGCTTGGGTGTCGGCAATGCTTGTTACAGATCGAAACAATATCCTTAAGATCATCACTGTATGAACTACTAAAGCTATCAAGTGCAGCTCTAGCTTGTGTTGGAAGCACTTTATTATACGCATCCAATTCTCATTCCATTTTATCGAATCGAGTCTTTTCACAACTCATTTTATTTATATTTTTCAATATTTGTTGTCAATAAATCAAAGGTGTTGTTGCATGTATCAACAACTGAATGCATGAAACTCGTCCCTAAACATGTTACTATATTAATTAAAAGAAAATGTTTACATTTGGATGTTCATCTTTAATAAACTTAACATACATATACAGCTTCACCGCCTTAAGATTCGATTCCAAGTAGTACACGAGGCTACAAGATTTTGCAGGAGAATGAGATGTCATGGTCGGCAGCTTCTTAATGTGTGTTCATGCACTAAATATGAATAAAAAAAATAAAGTTAAAATAAACATTTGAGAGAGAAATGAAATTAAGAAATGAGTAAGTAAAACAGAACTTTCTTAATCAGTAATTTGTTTGTGAACTTGAACTTTCCTCAGCAGGTGGTATCCTGCGACGTTTTATTGGAACCAACACCATTCATTTCTGCAAATAAATATGATGTGTGGTCATTGTCTCTGATGCCCCAATAGTCTTTAAACAGTGCCTATATCATGGGCATAGTAGCTTTCTCAAAACACCCATCAGCACAAGCAGGTCCAATTTTATGTGCTTTCACTTCTTAAAGTTAAAAGTATTTCAGCAAGTATAAGCCTTACCTTCATTACATAATTTTTAGCGATAATTATTTTCCTAGCTCAACAATAACTTTACTTGTATCGCTGTTAATAGATTCAGATTCACGAATAATGATCTTTTGTTGATGATTATTATTAACACTATCAACCCTAGTAAATAAAATATCTAACTGCTACGAAAATACTCATAAAAAGTGAAAAAAAATTACAAAGCATGATAGAATAGAAAGGTTAGAATGAATAGAAAGAACGGGATGAAGTCTGTGTGTCCTGTCATACAAGAAAAGAGCAGCGTCAAGCCAAATTAGCCAATAGAAACTTGAGCCCAGTCTGTGAGCGTTTTCATTGTTTGGTGAGACTGAGCGGGAGATAGGTAAAGAGAGAGAGAGATGACGAATGCTCACTCCCTCATAACCATGGAACACACCACCCCTGGTTTAAAAGGATGGTGGAGAAGCACCCTTGTGCAAGCTACTTTCTCGAAAGAAATTTTTATGTTGCATAAGGATGGAAAAGTACTTGTGTTCAGTGGCATATTAGACCATAATGTTTCAACCCTAAGATCACATATGAAGTACGGATGGGTAGAGGAAAGCTTGGGGAAAAGTGTCGTACTGCTAACTCTATTTTGGCCGCAGTGGCTCTTGCTCCCTTGCTCTGCTGGGCACCTCATATACATACATGTAGTACCATAAAAATCTCTCATCTCAGTAAATAGAGAGAGAGAGAGAGAGAGAGAGAGAGAGAGAGAGAGAGTGGGGGGGGTGGGATTGGGGGCAACACATCATTGCTCCCCCTCCTGTCACATTACTTGATATATTTGACAGCTGTGGACCTCAGCCACCTGTTTGGCACCTGGAGTTAGATAGAAAGATACAGCAAGACTGGGATTTCCTTTCAGTGTTGCCAACTAAAATGTCCAGTATGGCTTGAAAAATCCCTATGGATTCATCAAAATGTCCCTACATGTCCCTACATTTACAAGAAAATGTCCCTATGTCATCCTTACAATAATTAAAAGTGTAATCATTATAACAAGGATACTAAAACTTATTAAAACAGAACTTCTACTTTAATATTATTTTACTTGTTTCCTAAATGGGATTACACAAAAACACAACTCGGAAAATTCTGCTTCATAGATTTATAACTGAAATTCACTCATCAGTATTGGAATCCAGGACTATTTAAAATCATACATATCTCGATTATGTCATAATCAAGACATGTATGACTTTAAATAATCCTGGCCATAGGTATGTTAGGACATGAATCAGTGGGTTCTTTTATATCACATTTGGGCAAAACATTGCAGGAACAGAGTAGCCTGTTCCTAGTATTATATTTTTTCTAATCAGCTATAACATTATTACCTTCTTATTATTTGTGATATATACTGGTAGGCAATATATATATCGGGTGTTTCGAAATTAGAGGGCCCCCCCTCCACAGAACAAATGGAAAGTTATGAAGTTTTCTGCTATAGCCTATCTCCAAGTACATTATCTTAAGTTTTTATTAAGCTATTTTTCATTTTACATTTCTTTTATTTTCAGACTGAGTGACAGAGTTAAATACAGCCATGGCTAACGACTCAGAGGAAATCAGATGGATTGACCGAATCTGGGGTATAACCTTCAGAGAGGCCAGGGATGCTGGTGCACCCTTCATTTGACGTTCCTGGATAGCTAAATACATTAAAAGAGATGAATTGTTTGCTAAAAGAAACTGGAACAAAAATCCATATGACTGTCATCGTGAAAAGAGTAAAAATCTTGGAAGGCCTGAAGTCCTTTCTCAGGAGCCAAAAGACATCATAGCTGAGGCAGTGGGTAGACAAAGAAAGTCTTTAGGTAAAAACGCGCTTGAATTATAAACAAAAAGGGGAAAGAAAAGAAGTTATAGTGCTGTATATCATGAGTTAAAAAAATCTGGTATCAAGCCATTTCATGTTATCAGCAAGCCCAACATCACTCAACAACAGAGAGAAGACTGTGCATGGTTTTGTGGTTCATTTCTTAAAGATTGGGATGAAGCTGACTTTCTCCTTGTTACTGCATCAGGAAGCCAAATCATAAAAACGACATCATTTAGGCTGCAAAGCTGGATGATATCAGCGATGACATGTACTATCACCAAGATGTGAAATTTCCTGAATGTTTGGGAATTTTTCTCTGCACCAAGTTTCAAAGCTTTTCAGACACAGGAGCTGCTTTGAAACTGGTGAATTTCCAGGTAGATCCCCTGACCTTAATGTGTGTGAAAATATTGGTAGTATCTTAAAGGATCGTGTTGATGCGCGCACAGTGAACTATGATCATATACCAAGCCTCAACGACCCGCAAAGAGAGGTGACCGAAGTGCTCAGGGAAATGGAGTTTGAGTCTCAGCTTTTTGCAATTTGCTGAAATCATACCCCTCAAGAATGCAGGCTGTGGTACAGGCAGATGGAGTCCACACAAAATATTAAATACTTAGAGAGAAACTTAAATAAATACCTGTTTTTGTCCATATCAATTGTAGTTAATGTTGTAGAGGGGGTGTCTATTTCGATACACCCTGTATATATATATATATATATATATATATATATATATATATATATATATATATATATATATATAATATATATATATATATATATATATATATATATATATATATATATATATATATATATATATATATATATATATATATATATATATATATTATATATATATATATATATGTATTATATATATATATATATATATATATATATATATATATATATATATATTATATATATTATATATATATAATATATAATATATATATATATATATATAAATATTTATACACAGGGTGTATCAAAATTAGAGATCCCCCTCTACAGCATAAACTAAAATTGATATAGACAAAAACAAAAGTAATTCAGACAGGTATTTATTTAAGTTTCTATCTAGGTATTTAATATTTTGTGTGGACTCCATCTGCCTGTACCACAGCCAGCATTCTTGAGGGGTATGATTTCAGCAAATCGCAAAAAAGCTGAGACTCAAACTCCATTTCCCTGAGCACTTCAGTCACCTCTCTTTGCAGGTCATCGAAGCTTGGTATACGATCATAGTGCACGCTTCAACACGATCCTTTAAGATACTGCCAATATTTTCACACACATTAAGGTCAGGGGATCTACCTGGAAATTCACTTGACGAGTAGAAATCGATACCAGTTTCGAAGCAGCTTTTTTCAGCCTTGCAAAGAAATTGTTTTTTTTTATGTATCTATTTATCTATTTATTTACTTTTTTTTTCAAACTTTGCTATGCCAAACCAATCGTTACTACAAGCAACAGTTCATTGGTTGCAGCTGCTGAAAACTATTGTGTCACCCACCGATCGAAGCTAACATGATTGAAATTTGAATCGTGACCGAGACGTTTATCTCCTTTTGTTCGATACTTGGGAGTCGAGAGTACTGTGTTTCGGCGGATGGGGCGGCGGTTAGTTTATAGTAAAGTTAGCATTCAGTCATTCGTCTCGCCACAGGTGTTTTGGTTTGTGTTAAATTTTTTTTTTTTTGGTTTTTTTTTTTTTTTTGTATTGTTTACAAGTAGATTATTAACCTCATAGAATTTGTGCTAAGCCCTTCCCAAGTTCCCACCACCAAAAAGCAAGAGGCAGCATCCATTAGGAACGACCTTGGAAAGGAAGAAAAGGGCATTACCAAGGAAGCAGAAATTTTGAGACGAATGGCCACTGGTAAGAATTTTGTAACATCAATGTGAAGGCAAACTGATTGTTCCTTACCATTACTTGTTTGTTAGCGACTCGGAAAACAATCCAGTTTAGACAAGATGTTTCTGGAATCTCCAAAACTGGGTATAAATATGGCCTGGCAAGGCCTATCAAATTGCATTATGCCCTAACCATTAACCAGCAATGTGACGTCCAACAACTCGACCTGCCGCTATAACCTACTTGTGTCTTGATGCTGAACCTGGCTAGATTTCCCTATGACTATGCTGTCCGCAGACTGGACTCTGCTTAGACGTCTGCCTGACAGCCCTACCGAAGCTATCATTCCTGACGTTCTTTGGCGAAGACCTTCAAGTGACCAAAGTCCTTCCTCTGACACCCTGCCGTCTAATCCATGCATGTCTTATCCATGTATTAAGGTAAATGAGATTAGAAATTGTTCTGTCGGCCTTTCCCCTACTGTTCCTTGCACTCCTTATCTGTTCCAATTGTTTCTCATATTTCCATCCTTATTATTCCCGTCTCCTTCAGAGACCCAAATAAGTTCAAGCATTTGTGAAATTCTTGTGAAATAAGCGCCATAGTAATATTAGTGTGTTGCTTAGCTAGCAGTAATCTCATTGTATTAGAGTAATGTTGAAGCATTGGTAAATCAAGTATTTTGTGTAATTCTCACTTTGCATTTTATCATTTTAAGGTTTATCGTCCGATATTCACCGCTTTGCAGATTAAATGCAATTGTAATTAACAGTGAATAGTGTCAAGAGTGCGATGGAGCCAGTTAATGCACCTGTAAACTTTAATCCTCTGATAACCCTATAGAAATTATATTTTGTATGTGGACAAATTACATTTACCTTTCAATCCTTTTAAAAAAAATTTTTGTGGTTTTCTATCAAGGTTCATTCTGTTTCCGCTCATAACTACGTCCCCCCTTTAGTCAGTATCATCGTTTGCACAAGGCACTTTTTTTAATAGAGCCAGTTTTTGGATTTCTCAAATCAAAACTTAGTACCCAGCGCAGACTATGACAATATAATTAGTTAAGCTAACCTTAGAGTTTACATACCTATTACTTACTCTGAAGAAGGCCCTCAGCTGTACTCATTATCATATGATTACACCTCCTTGTCCAGGCCATTGTCAGGTTAATTCAGTTTATCTCCCCCCGTATTCACGCACTCCCAGATACAATCGTATTATATATATATATATATATATATATATATATATATATATATATATATATATATATATATATATATATATATGTGTGTGTAGTGTTATATATATATATATATATATACATATATATATATAATATATTATATATATATATATATATATATATATATATATATATATATATATATATATATATATATTTTATATGTATATCTATATATATATATATATATATTATATATATATATATAATATATACATATTTATATGTATATATATATATATATATTTATATATATATTATATATATATATATATATATATATATATATATATATATATATATATATATAAATATATATATATCTTGGAGAAATAAACCTTTTTTAAAATCCTTTTATTTGATTACTATATTTCTCTCTCTTATATATATATATATATATATATATATATATATATATATATATATATATATATATGTATATATATATATAATAATATCTACTATCTATATATATATTATATATATATATATATATATATATATATATATATATATATATATGTATACATATATATATTATATATGTATATATAAATGTATACATATGCATACACACACAACACACACACACACACACACACACACACATATATATATATATATATATATATATATATATATATATATATATATATATATATATATATAAGAGAGAGAGAGAAAGATCGTAATCAAATAAAAGGATTTAGAAAATGATTATTTCTCCAAGATCCCGAATTGAACATAAATTAAGGACAGGGCAAAGTATTTGCCTAACTTTTCGCAGAAAACATCTTCACAGCCTCCTCACCTCTTCCTTGTCATCCTTCCAAGTGGCTCATGGTCGAAAATGTTTAAGTTTGTTCTTCGAAAAATTTTTGCTCTTATCGTCTGGGGAATACAATTTCTTTTTGTGCCAAAGCGTCTAGAAACATTTATACAGATATATTTATCGTCCAATGTAAGGGAAGTTTTTTGGTATAAATATAAACGCTTTTTCTATGATTCAAATCGGATTGAAGCGGATGCCTTAGAAACACAAGTAAAACCAATGTAATTAGTATAGAAGAACTGAGAGATGAAAAAATAGTAACATAATTATTTGTTAGAAGATTTAAGATGATCTCATTCTCCAAAATGTTGTGATATCACCAAGATATTTATTTTCGCTAGATAGTGAATAGTATTGTAAGAATTCTTAATAATAAAAAAACTTAACATTAGAAATATATTCATTTTTATAAACAAATACCAGAATACAAGAAATAGCTTTCATTTATCAGGTTTACTTTTTCTGTAAGGAACGTGAATTTACTTCATGCCCAGGCTAAAACTTTAGCTCAAAACTTTAGCTCAAAGTAGTGACCCTTAAACAAAGCCGTTTTTTGTACGGTTTGATTGATTGGCTGAATTCCAATAATAAACTCAATTCAGTAACAGAAGTAATTTAGGCTTTAAATAAATAATTTGCAATAACAAAAGGTGTCAATTAAAAAGAAACGCCTCACGAACTTACCTGCTATTGAAATTTTGAGTAAAAAAAAAGACTTTTCTATCTCATTGTTGTGCTATTAATTGTCTAAACAGCTTTCAATATTGTATGATGTTAATTGATTTTATTATTGAGATAGTAACAATATACTGAAATATTTTTCATACATGTTATATGTTCCTTTGATTAATGATGATAGTTCATTCTCTTCTTTTAATATGTAGACTAAAGGATGGAAAAAAGAGGAAAATAAAACAATACTTTGCTCGTATCTAGAAGAATTATTAGTGCGTTTCTTATTTCCCATTTTTAAAGACTTTCTTTTGCCTATGGATTTTACCAATCATGACGTTTTCCAATTATCATTTTATTACAAAACATAGGTTTTTGAGTGAAGTTTTAACACTGTATTCAACATAATATATGAAGCAAAAATATAGATATTTTACTTCGGAGATGACTATTGCACAGTAGTCATGAAATTACGATTTATTACCGCGTAGTCCTAGGCAAAGCTAATTCTCTTTAGGATTTATATCAAAATCACTATGAATGAAAACCACTTCATTTTTAAGGTATGTCATTACAACGAGATTTAAGATTGCATAAACAGTAATTTAATCATTTTAGATGAGTTTTTTTTTAAAAATTAAGAATAGTTCTGTCCTTCATCACCTACCTAAATATGTACTGACTGAATTTATAACCATAATAAAGTGTTCATCACATATAAAGAAGGCAGCAGAGCGTAAAAATAGATGAAAAATAAGCGTGATAAACACCCAAAATATACATTCCATGAACAGTCCCATTTGAACAGACAGCCAGACGTCTCCAGTAATGGAGGTTATATGCTTTACTTTCTTCTTCCCGAGAAGGATCTTTCCGGAATCAAGTCAACGGAAACTTTTACTAATGAAACTATTCATCGTGTTCAGGGGAATTCTGGGCGCGTGAGTCTATTTTTAGTTGTTTGTTGTACCCATTCAGTAACATCTTACAAAAATCAAAGGGATATTTTGGTAACTTCAAAAAATCTTTAATGAGTTGTATATAGCACTTAGTTTCGACCTGTCACTCAAACGTTAACAGTGAAGAAAAATGAGCTCTAAAACAAAGGAAATGAATCACAAGTAGTTCTGTGTCATGTGACTCAATTAGGACCAGTTTTCTCCATTCTGTGCACGCGCTGAGCATCAGTCACAACACAACTGAGAGAATAAAGAACGAACGAGAGAATTACTGTGGATCCTCGTTTCTTTTCAGCCGACGCATACCCTGTGCCATCGTACTCAGGAAATGGGATGAGAAAAATAGTCTGCCTGGTGTTTTCTAATTGGTCTCCTTGCTGGCGGCACAACGCATAAGAGACCAAAGACAGCGAGAAAGGCGGCCTTTGTGGGCCCCTTGACGTTGCTGTTGTTCCCGAATGAGGCCTTTGATAGTTTAAAGGTCATTTTGTTTTCGTTCCTTTGTTACTATCCTTCCTGTTCCCCTTTCACTCTCTCGACATCACATCTCCTTTGTGGCAAATCATGTTTAGGTCCAGTCACGGTTTTGTATCGGATTAAATGTCTTGAGAGCAAAATATGCGTTGGACACATGCACATATACTTAGATTTACACACGTGTACGCGCAGATAGATATCTCTGCTATGGAGGTTAAAGGGATGGAAAACAAACTGACGTTATGAGAATCAATGATAAACAGGAAAAGAAAAGCCTGCCAGAATGCTGAGGTCAAAGAGGAATATAAGTGGATAGCAAATCTGAGGAAAGCAACAAAACAAATAGTCGGCAAAAAAATGACAGGCACTAAAAATGAACTTGAAAAGGACACACATTCTGAAGCTACCCGGTAATTATAACATTATCCTCTTTGGTAACGCTTCAGTAGACCTACACAAATATGTAAAAATAATATACCATATATACACGAATAATCATATACAAATACATACGCACGAACACGCACAAACACACGCACACATATAGTATATGTATATATATATATATATATATATATATATATATATATATATATATATATATATATATATATATATATATATATGTGTGTGTGTGTGTGTGTGTGTGTGTGTGTGTGTGTGTAGAATCCAGAATGATGAGGGAACAGGAAATATATACATGAGCATGTATAAAAATAATGGACCTAATTCAAATAATTACAAACCAGGTACAGAATGAAGGTATTTTCTCATTCTAGGTATTAAACCAACATCTTATAAAGCAGATGAGATTAGTAGGATATTACGAATTCTGCAAATAAAATAGAAATTCTACAGAAAGACCTCGTTGATGTTTTGTCATTAAAGGTCATGTTGACAGACATCTCAAAAAGGTATTCAACGTTATTAGCAACATCACTCGTTCAGATAGGAATTTAGTAGACACTCTCTGAATATTATTTGTAATTTGTAATTAGTTTGAAGTAACAACTACGTGGAGAGCTTTTCCACATAATTCACTTTAAAACAGTTCCAAATTCAATGAAGACACTCTGAATATCTTTTTTTAGAAGCTCTTTGAAATGGTCCTGAATGGATATCTTTTAAAAAATATTGCTTATTTCTATTAGGGCACTAATTGATATTTGTCAATGGTAATTTTTATATATATTATTATAAACTGCTCATCTCTCAGTATACAGTGTGGGGATGTGACCTTCTGGAGCTCCTAAAATGGCCTTCTGAGGTGGGACGAGGTTCATAATAAAAGAAAATCTACGGCTGAAGGCCGATATTACTGAAAAGGAGGAATTTGCATAAAACATTGGACTTTAGTTTAGATGAACTATATTTACATTTAATTTACGTGTAGGTTCAGAAATGAATAGGAGGTGATAGATTGGACGTCCACCGGAAGACGTGGCTGGGAAATGACCCAGACCCCAGAGATTTGAATTTGCACAAAGTGGGTTATTGAAATGCAAGTGCTGTTTCCAAGGGTTCCCAATATTTCTCACACAATCAGGCACAGTACTTATCTGCAAAGAGACTGCATTCTAGCATCAGTACTAAGGCAAGTGACACGTGGGAAATGTTACACTACTTACTCTTAGCATTGCATACTAAAGCTCACTCAAGGAGGTCATAAAACAACTGGGAACTTATACAGGAAGGAATACTACATTGCTTGAATTAGCTAGGGGGATGTTTAATACCATTACCAGCATCGAAAGGGGAATTAGTCACAGCATTAAACCAAAATAGTGAGTGAGAAGCTGAACCAATAAGGGGGAAAGTTACCTAGGAAGGATGAAACAAAATACAGATAAGAGTCAAGAATGATTCACTGACTGCACTAGAAATTACTCTCACAGTACTTGGAAATCCTTGTCTTGTGGTCTTCTCGTCTGCTGATTGATCCTGTGCATTATGGATGGTAAAAGGACACTTGTGGGAACCCCAGAGGAAGCAAGGGAGAAAAAAAAAGGGGGGGGGAGTGGTGTTCTGCAGGTGAGAGGCATCTGGCCTCTGAGAAAGTTCTGAGAGCTTCTGAGGGCGAGCTGCTGTGGCCCCGTCCTTTTAAAATCTCGGCCTAGAGAGGCTCCTCCCTCTTCAGGACACCTATGGAGATTAATTCCAGAGCAGCCAATTGGAATGAAGAGGAGGTTTAGAGAGAATGGAGGTTTTCAGTTCATAGGGGCAACTTGAGAATAATTGAAAATAATGAATGGAATTGTTTAAAAAAGGTATTACTTTTCTTTGGTTCTGACTTAACCCTTACTGGACGTGTAAATATATCAATATGCAGCTCCTCAGGCTGGGTAAACTTTGAGGTCAGCCAATTTACAAAAAAAAAAAAAAAAAAAAAAAAAAAAATCAATGGAAAGAGGATGATATGCAAATGTATATAGTGAAAGAAGAAAAATTCTGAAAAAATTTGACCTACCTTTCACAAGAAGTTGAAAATTACTATTTACAACCCTTTGTGGCATCTTTTTTTACAAGACAATCATAAATTTTACCAACTTATATGTTTTTTCTAATAAATAAATTTATTTTATTTTATAAAACTATAATTACTGCTCACACAATATACAAACAGATAAGAAATAAAAGCAGTAACAAATTCTTAGCATATTTGTTGAAATATATTTACGTAAATTTACCAAGAATGAAGACTCTGTAATTCTTTTTGTTACTTTTACATGTGTTTCTTAATATTTCTTTGCAATTTTCTTTATAAAATTACATTTACAACCGACATACTATCATAAAAGACAGGAACAAAAAACAACAGCAACCCCATGGTATATTTACGAGCCAATTTACAAAAAGATGTCATGTGAGAGAGAGAGATGCAGAACATTCCCTCCCCCCCCCCCCCTTCAAGTCACAAGCACTACTGAAGTCCTGAGACCCCCATATTCATGATCTTAGTCAGTATAAAAGTTGCCATAAGTGAATTTATAGGCTATAAGAATATTGGCACCTCTTTCCCTCCCGATTTTTTCCAAACCGATGGTGCGTAATATTGTTTAACTACAGGATCAATCTACCAACTACCCCAAACCTGTTAATACTACTCCCAAGGATCAATCCATACATTAAAGGTTAAAATCCTGAACGCCTCCCCATTCTAGAGGACATTTCAACCCTAGACGGGTTGGAATAGACAAGACAAGCCAGAAACAAGGACAAATGACAAATATAAATCACTGAGCCTTCCATATTCCCTTGAATGAGTGTCGTATAACAGCAAACAATGATTATATAAATTAGCTTAACCTATATGATTAATAGTATACTTAATTCTATCATGTATAGTACTGTCAGCTTATTGTTTAAGGCAACACATGCTCTCAGTTTGCCCTGATATGATGCATTTGTAGGGTTGTTAATAGCCCTATGATTTCGTTAAGTAACTTTGTCTTGCGCCATGAAGACGATGCCAACAATATTAATTTCACTATAGAGAACTTTAGTGTAAATTAACAATTAATACAGTAATTCTCCATATTGACAATTACACAAAATATAGAGACTAGTAAGGAACACAAAATCAGCAATTAAATCGAAACAATGTATAACCAAGCCAGGCTTTGAAAATATAGCTAAAGTTATACCATTTTTTGCTGGTGAAAATTTTCCTAGTCGCATGGAATGCTGAGTGCCTAGAATAGGGTACTGTGCCAATTGTGGCACTTTTATGATAGTTCCTAACAAAGTACTAATCTATAAGACCAGAATATATGGCAGATAGGCTCTGCCTAAGCAGAGCATACAATGAAAATAAATGCCTAAAGGCAATGATGAAGAGGAGAGGAAACTATGGAGGAGAAGATATACACAGTACAAAAGTAGAAAGCTACAAAAGAATAAGAAGGAAGTACAAGTAGAAGAATCTGGGAATCTCCTCTGGATGGAGAGGGTCAGAAGTTTCTATAACAGGGTGGCAGTGTACCAGGCACTAGTGTGGAGAGACTATTGACTCTCGTAAGGTTTCTGAAAACCTCAACACCCTTTTCCTTTCTCTCTTTGACCTCTCCAAGGTTGGTTTAATGATGTCATGGGGGTCCTTGAAAGATGCCAGAAGGGCATCAGCTCAGGCTGCTGTGACAACCGGGGCACTGATACTCATCCTCAGGCCTAAGGGTGTGTGGCTTGGTTCCCTGAGTTATTTGGCCAAATAGGATTTGGCAGCCATTACTCTGAAACCCATTAGCTGCTGATGGACGTGGAGTGGAGGAAGTAACGGTATTCAGGATGGACTTACAACTTGGGATGACAGATTCTGGGGTGGTTTGCAAGGCCGCACCATTGGTAGAGTGTCCACTATGGTCAGGAGTGTCCTAGAGGCTTCCTATTGGAATTGGCTCTTCCTCGACTGCTGTCATGGGCAGTGGTGGCCAAGCCAGCAGAAGGAAAGCAACCAGGACTTAGAGCTCCGGGAGGGAGACTCCAGTCTTGTCTTGGCACTGGCAATGAGGCCGTTCCTGGTGTAGTGAGAGGATTTGGTTGTGGCTCAAATTCCATGAGAGATGGAGCCTGGCACTGCCTGGCCACTTCGAGAGGCACTGGCCGTACAGAGGTAGTCCTTGGAGGCCTGTGGAACGAGTCTGGAGCTATGTAAGAGTAGAGGCCCTGAGACGGTACAATGGTATGAGGAGACTTAAAATCTAGTCCAAGAAGGATGTCATAACCCCCTGGAATAAAGATTGCTACTGCCATGGTACATATCCTATAGTGGTGAAGTCATGTGACTCTCAACCGGACAGTAGGCAAGAACATTTTGACATGGTTGAGATTCTCTATCATGATGAATTGGTGCCGATCAACCCGAGCTCCATAGGGAATTTTATCCTCTTGAATGATGGATATCTCCGCACCAGTGTCGTCGAAAGTTCAGACCTGGTTGACAGAATAGCGACCTCTGGGAGGTGCGACAAATATAGACCCCTTAGCAGGAGGGCCTAGAGCTGAAGAATTCATTAGTGCCATTGCACTGGCAGTGACAGGAGCTTTCTTGGGGCATCCCACCCAAGCAGCAGTGTGCCCATGCACAGTTCCAACAGCTGTTATTCTTATCATTATGATGATGGGGTGGTCCATTCTGAGGAGTAGCGGCAGCTGGCTGTGGGGGATCCATCTTTTAAAGGCACTGCTCCATCATGTGCCCGTGTTTATTGCAGCGCCCACACACATTTCCGTGGAGGATTGGGCTCTGGGTAGACTGAGAGGTGGCAGCAGGAGTGAGAGGAAGAACAGGGTGAATTTTCTTCTTCAAAGAACTCTGCAGCGGATGGTGAGTGTCATAGGCATCCACCCTTCTACAGCATTCCAAAAGAGTTTTGGAAGCTTTGTCCACCAAGTGGGTGGCAAGATCAGGGAGAGCATAGGACAGGAAGTCCTCCAATTGAAAAAGTTCTAGTACCTCCTCAACAGATGTTGCATTGGAGGCCTTTATCCACCTCTGGAGTGCCAGTGTCTTCTTGGCTACCCACTCTGTCCATGTTTAGCTAGCCTCCTTGGTCATGTTCCTCGATTTCTTTACTCCACTGCTCTGGGGTTAGCTCGTAAGCCATAAGGGCTGCTTCTTGGACGAGGGGGAGATCTTGTCGCTCAATCAGGGGAAGGGCCTCGAATGAAGTCCGCCCTTTGCCAGCGAGATGCTTGCCAAGGAGGAGGGCCACTTCCTGAGGGGTTGGATTGAAGTTCTTCAACACCTGCTGTGGAGGTGTGAGTGTGAAGGAAGGGGCACAGGGGGATGTCATGGTTATCGCTCTATAGCGAAGTAGTATGTATTAAAGGAAAGGAAATTGCATCTTCTTCAGGTAGGTCGGCAGCAAGGAGGCATTCACGCACGTGTTGGAGGCGCCTGTTCTTATGGTTGTTCAAGAATCTCCCAGGTGTGTTATTAGAACTTTGCAAATACCGTCGTGTCGCTAGAAACGGTGCATATTATGAAGTAATCGTCTAGATCCTTCTAAAAAGTTCCTGTCGACTCGGAAGTCTGTGACGTTCGGTGTTATGCTCCGCCCCCTTCACCCCCGCCCCAGATTGCCGTATATAAATATGCCCTGAGGAAGTGGAGAGATCAGATCCTCAGAGAGATCATCAGAGAGAGATAAGAGAAGAAGAAAGAGATGAAGGATTAGAGAGGAAGAAGATGCATAAGAGAGTGTGATCGTAAACGAGTTGAATCGTCCATAGTAGAGAAGAAGGAAGAGACGAAGGATAAGAGAAGAAGGAGACGCACAAGAGAGTGTGATCAGAATCGAGTCAAGTCGTCCATAGTCGGGGAGAGAGAGACAGTGGAGCAACCCTTCAGAGAAGAATCGTCCTACAAGTGGTTTTGAGGAGTGACCTGCCCTTCGAGTGTCGAGAATAGACATTGTTTTCTGCAGTACGGAGTCAAGAAGATGACTGAAGTTCTACAGTTCTCCTTTTTGAAGCCATTGTTCTTTCTATATTCGTATCCTGAGTTTCAACTGTTGGTGTTGAATTCTTTTTGTTTATTTTGTCTAAGAACCTGTAGCGGACCTCAGTGTCCATAACAGGGGAGTCACACTTTGGGGTGCCAGTGTGGCACTCAGGACTGCCCTAGCCAGTTCAATTGCTTTCTTTGCATCTTCTCTTCTCTCTTGGGCTTTTCTCTCTGCAACTTCCTTTCTCTTCTGGGTTTCTCTTTCTTTCTCCCTTTCTACTGCTTGGAATTCTCTCTCAGCTGCTTCTCTTCTTTCTTGTGCTTCTCTCTCAGCTGCTTCTCTTTTCTCTTGTGCTTCTCTCTCCTTCTCCATTTCGGCTGCCTGGTATGTTGTCTCTGCAGCTTCTTTCATTTTATCGTTCACCCATTGATCAGTTTTGCGCCCTCCAGCCCCATGGCTCCTCCGGCTTCGGTGAAGGCCCTGATCTCTTCCAGTGCTGCGTTACTGGCCATCTTCTTAGTGGTAAAATGCTAGAAATCTAGCCTGAGAATAATAGGATGGAAGGCAGCTACAAAAACTACAAATGTCACCAGGGGTATGCGGAATACTCAATGCTATACTAGGGAAATAACAAGGATCCCAATGGCTGGAATATCTGCAGACGCATGCAAGATGACAGTCTGGAAATATCACGCAGGTGACATGGGAAATAATAGTAAAACAAAATTGTAAATGCCTCACGCAATTAGCGTAAGAATGGTATTCTAGATAGACTGAATGAAAACATGGTTGTAAATAAAGTTACAACCTGGTAAATAACAGTACTACTAAGCTGTAACTGTCCTGTAAATTAGCACTATGTGCAGGCAGAAAACTCAACGCTGATACTTAGCAAGATGGCCATAAAATCCCTGTAAATAAAGTTAACAGGTGCGTAGTGCAGCGGAAAACTCACACCAATAATTAGCAAAAATCACCGTAAAAATTCCTGTAACTTACAGTTACTACTGGTGTGTAGTGCGGCGGAAACTCAACGCTGACAGTGGATATAGCAATGAATTTCGCAAACACGGAAACCTCAATGCAAATACTGGGTTGGAAATAACACCAAAAAGAAAAAGGATTTTTGTCCCGTATTCACAGGAAACTCAACGTGAAAAGCCATGGTAAATGCAGTTAAAATAAAAATAGATATATGGTTTTTTTTATCGTCTTGAGGAAGAAGACGAAGGCGAGTGCAGAATTCTTTTTTACCTACGTAAATCTTTGGTCTGGCTTACCCTTTCAATGCTACCAATGCTCAGAAGTCATATTTTATGCTAATGTCGTAGACAACTGAAGGGAAGAGGAAGAACCAAAATAAAAATTCTCTCACCGCTGCGTGACTACTGACTCCCCAGAACTCCCGTTACCATACCCTTTTTGTAACTTATTTTCCCTAGCAAAATTAAGACCTACCAATTCTAACTCGCCAATTTAAATCCTGAGACGGGAAAGGCCAACACGTGCCGTTAAGTAGCTGCCCTTTGTGGAAAGCAATAGGTACTTGCCCATATTATATCTCTGCATTGAATGAAACCGCTGACTGTTGATTTTCCTTGACACTTAGTCTAACGTTAAATAAATTTACGCTAACATTTTGCTTTCCTTTATTGTATAACTTATTTACTCTTCTTTTCTTTTTCATAAACGGGGGCAATGCGATAGGACTCGATTCAACACGTGGCCAGAGATTTCTCCAGGGACTCGATACAACACATGGCTAGGGATTTCTCCCTATCCTGTCTAGACCTGCAAGGAGAGAGAGAGATGAGAGCAAGGGAGAGAGAGAGAGAGAGAGAGAGAGAGAGAGAGAGAGAAAGATAATGTAACAGCCTAGTTACGGGATTATTTTACGACACGGAATTTGACGATTTACAATGAAATATGGCACTAGTATTTATTGCACTCCCTAAATGCCTGTGTGTGCTTCATGCAATAGCACATTAACAAAATAAGCTAAGGTTAAAACTTCTCTCTCTCTCTAGGTTATTGGCATGCAAGTGGTTCTAAGCTCTACCTATCGCTATTCTTAATAACAGTCAGATTTTATTCACCCCTAACTAGAATCCCTACTTCTACACAAATAACTAGAAAATATATAAGAATTTACTCTTTACCTGTTGTGGGGATTTTCTGGGAAATTTTGTCTTGCGCTTGCTCCAAAATATTAAAAGGAATTCAGATTCCTTTCTCTTCATGATACCAGTTTAACAATCGCTACGACTAGAAAATGAAAATTAATTTTGACACGATTCTAGCAAAAGGTCGCCATATCATTCTAAACTTCTCGTCCCTTAGTATACAATGTGGGGATGTGACCTTCTGGCACTCCAAAAATTGCCTTGCTGAGGCAGGATGAGGTTCATAATAAAAAACATCTATGGCTGAAGCCGATATTACTGAAGAGGAGGAATTTACATAACACTGGACTTCAGTTTAAATGAGCCATATTCACATTTAATTTACTTGTCGGTCCAGAAATGAATGGAAGGTGGTTGACTGCAGGTCCACGAGAACTTGTGGCTGGGAAATGACCCAGACCCACGAGATATGAATTTGTGAAAAGTGGGTTATTTAAATGCAAGTGCTGTTACCAAGGGTTCCCAATATTTCTCCCACAATCAGGCACGGTATTTGTCTGCAAAGAGATTGCATTCTTGCATCAGTACTAAGGCGAGTGACACGTGGGAAATGTTACACACTACTTGCTCTTAGCATTGCATACTAAAGCTCACTCAAGGGGGGCATAAATTGAGTGGGAGTTTATACAGGAAGGAATACTACGTTGCTTGAATGAACTAGGGGAATGTTTAATATCATTACTAGCATCACAAGGGGATAATCATAATATTGAACCAAGACTGGGGGATGAGAAGCTGAACCAAGAAGGGGGAAAGTCACCTTGGAAGGATGAAGCGAAAGAGGCAAATACGATTCACTGACTGCTGCAGAAATTACTCTCATAGTACTTGGAAATCTTTGGTCTTGTGGTCTTCTCATCTGCTGATGATTCCTGTGCACTATGGAGGGTAAAAGGACATTTGTGGGATCCCCAGAGGAAGCAGGGGAGCAAAAAAAGGGGTGGGGTGGGGGGAGTGTTAAGAGGCATTTGGCCTCTGAGAAATTTCTGAGAGCTTCTGAGGGCGAGCTGCTGTGGCCCTGTCCTTTTTAAATCTCGGCCTAGAGAGGCTCCTCCCTCTTCAGGGCATCTGTGGAGACTAATTCCAGAGCAGCCAATGTGAATGAAAATATTTATATACACTGTCAGTTAAAATAGATGTCTCTATTGATTCATCACAGCAGATCATACACGAAGAAATGAGTGATAAAATCCATACAATACTCTCACTTAATTCCACAGGCTGAATTTTTACTCAAAAGAATTTTTATTTCACGATATCGCCAATAATTTGCAGGTGTTCTTCATTATAATGTATATAAAAGGTTTCCATTATCTATATTTGAATTACATTTTGGAAACGTATATTTGGTGTGCAAACCGGCACTCAAATATTCTATTGACGTTTATGGGCATAATTAACACACAAGCATTCAAGTAAAGCTTCTCTCATATTTATGAGGTGAACGAGACATCATCAAGTCCAATAAAACAGTATAGGATGAACTACGTTTTAGTAGTGTTCTTGATATAAATTTTCTTTGAACAGTCGTTATGAGAAAGACCATAATATATTATATATATTATATATATATATATATAATATATATATGATATATATATATATATATATATATATATATATATATATATATATATATATACATGTATATATACATATATATTATATATAGTATATATATATATATAATATATATATATGTGTGTGTGTATATATATATAATATATATATATATATATATATATATATATATATATATATATATATATATATATATATATATATATATATATATATATATATATATTCAATAACGACTGTTCAAAGAAAATTCATATGAAGAACGCTACTAAAACGTAGTTCATCCTTTACTGTTTTATTGTACTTAATGATGTCTCGCTCACCTCATAAATATGACAGAAGCTTTACTGGAATGCTGTGTGTTAATTATGCCCATTGCCCCATCTATCTCATCATATTATACGAGCAATCGATAAACTGGTTCATAAAAACAACCATACAAGTACTTACAATCGAAGACAAAAAAATACAATTTCCCACTACAATTCTCAGTCAGCACAGTAGAATGAGGTTGAACATCAGAGTGGAGTTCATTGTCAAAATCTACACAACTCATTGTTGGGATATACACATTTGAGTTATAATGTGGCAATATCATGCATATATTAATATACAATGTATGTATTTATATTGTTCAGTGTGTTGTGCAATTCAGATATGAGAAAGAAGTGGGTGGGGGAATTGGAGTAGGATGGGGGAGAGGTGTGATAGAAGGATGGGTTTGCAGGGGGATGGTCGGAGCTTGATGGTTGGGAGAGGAGGGAGATGATGAAGGGTAGGGCGGTATGTCGACTTGTCCGAACCTGCGCTCAGGTGTTTGGGTTCTGACTCATTACAACTTGAAATCATAAGAGTAAACTCCTAAAATGTATAAATTTGACTAACTCCTATAACATTATAAATGACGGTGGGGTGTTGTAAACATTGTGTTCGAATGTCATCACTGTCCGACTAAAAGCCTTGGAGATATTAAAGAAAAACGAAAAACGATGCCACATTGGGTCTGAAATGGATAGTAGTCCTGTTTAATTATCCAACACTGTATCCCCAACCATCTCAGCTAGGGAAACTGCTTCCCAGTTCCACCCACCTTCCAAAACAACCCATTCTTTGATTGATTTCCTCTACACTGCCTTACTGCCCCTCCTCATCCATAGCAACCAGCCATCCAACTAATCCTTCAACCTTGGAAACATCTCGAAAGACCTCCCTCACCCTCCAAACCCTTTCTCAGTCCGTTTATGACTAGCGTTACTGATATTTACCTTGTAGCTTGGCCATCCATTGTGGAGAGGTTTGTTTAAATCTTTAAAAATATGAATATTTTATCAAATATCTTTTGGGTCTTGGTCTCTGGTCTGGGTGTGCTTGATAATGCTGAGTTCAAGATAACTGAGAAATTACTGTGTATGTATGTATGTATATATATTCATTGAATAGAATGACTTTATCACTATTAACCAGCTTTTTTTAAATTGCTTCATATTTTGTAATTATTTTCTTCACTTCATTGTTCAGGTTACTAATGGACACATAGTGGTGTTCTTCCATTTACTCCAGTATTTTTACGTGACAGATGTTTTGACAACTTTCACGTATTGACGTTATCAAGTGTACTGATACACATATGAACCTGCATGCGTTTTGTGACGTCATTAGGACGGAAACGTAGTAGTTGCCAAAGACCTAGTTCTAAGTATTTACAAAGGACTATGGTAAAAATAAAATAAGGCAAATAAATAAATATGTTAACAACAGAAATTATATCATAAGTTGAAAATAAGTTATTATATACACATTATACATAAATATATATTAATTACACAAATGTTTAATTTACTGAATGTCATTGTGCGCTCCTGTCCACTTGTTGTGGTCTTGTTCCACGCGGTTGAAGGATTGCCTCCTACACAAGGGCAAGGATCTTTCTGACTCACATTGGATGTTAAGGTAGGGGCGTTGCATGGGGATGCTGACTGCTTCAGATTTCAATAAACGGTTGTAGTTCCCTTCCTTGTGTATTATTTTGGTGTTTGTGAGAAGTATTTGTAATGATGGTATTTTATTGTGGGTATCTACAAAGTGCTGGTGAATGGCACCATGGTTTCTATGGGTCTATGTAGTGGTTGAGTGTCCGATATAGCACTTTTGGAGGGGGACTGACACTGCTAGTCAGCACAGACAAACTTGAATACTATATCAGATTCAACCTTTTTCTCCGTTGATGGGGCCATACTATTTTTCATTATTAGTGAGGCCGTAAGGTTCAGCTTGCAGTAAATTCTTGGTGTTATTTTGTTGTGGCGCTACGGGGCGGTGGTTCCTCTTCGCAGTATACCAAGGATGGCTTTCATTTCATCTTCGTGGTGTTTGTTGTATGATATCTGATGGTATATCACTATTTCTTTGTCTTTATCTTGTGTGTTGTCCCTCGGGATCGTGCTATGGATATCCTCTAATCTCTTTTTGACCACTTGCTGGATCATGTCATCTGGGTAGCCATCATTTGTGAGCAGCTGTTGAACTCTGCTGATTTCCTCGTTTGTTGCTTTCCACATTGAACAGCATGTTATGGTGCGTTTTATGTATGCATTTACCACAGATCGTTTATATGCATCCCTTTCATTTAAACATCTCCCAGCATCTGTCTTTTTAGTGTATACGGTGGTATTGTATTTGTTGTTTTTTAGGGTCACAAGTTCGTCCAAGAAAGGGAGCATTTTCTCATCACTTTTTTCTACCATAAAATTTAATGCAGTTTGCTCGGAGTTTATTTACTAATTCTTCTGTCATTTTCTCCCTTGTATCTTCTGTAGATTCTGGGTTTTGGGTGTCCTTCGAAGGTGACCTCTTCAGTGTGTGCCATGTATGTGTTGGCAAAATGAACCCTTGCCCTCGTGTAGGAGGCAGTCCTTCAACCATGTGGAACAAGACCGCCACACGCGGACAGGAGCGCACAGTGACATTCAGTAAATTAAACATTTGTGTAATTAATATATATTTGTGTATAATGTGTATATGATAACTTATTTTCAACTTATATAATTTATGTTGTTAAGATATTAATTTGTCTTATTTTATTTTTTACTATAGTCCTTTGTAAATACTTAAAACTAGGTCTTTGGTAACTGAACTACCTTTCCATCCTCATGACATCACAAAACGCATGCAGGTTCATATGTGAAACGTTACTACGGGCTGCTCTGTGAGCAAGAGCCCGTGCTGGCATAAAGCCAGCTTAATCTTCAACAACATATGTGAATTAGTACGCTTGATAACGTCAATACGTATAGGTTGACGAAACAGCTGCCACATGCAAAAATACTGGAGAAAATGGAAGGACCCCATTATGTGTCCATCAGTAACCTGAACAATGAAGTGAAGAAAATAATTAGATAATATGAAGCAATTTCAAAAAAGCTGGTTAACAGTAAAAAAGCCATCTATTCAATGAATGTTGTATCAGTGAAATATTGTGCCTTAAAAGTGTATATATAGAATATAATATTATATATATATATATATATATATATATAATATATATATATATATATATATATATATATATATATATATATATATATATATATATATATATATATATAAATATAATATATATATATATATAATATATATATATATATATATATAATCATGTATGTATAAACATAATATGCTTACATATGTGTGCATGGTTATGTAGGTATTTATTTTTTTAAGTTCAGATGCATGAAAAGTAAATGTATAATGCACAAAACTAATAGGATCAAAGGTAAAATAATACATTTTCAACATCTTAAAAAATTTCCTTGTTCATTACTGCTGAACCAGATTAATAAGAATTCAGCAATGGGTGTATTTTAATAAAACTAATGAAGAATTTTCTTGTTTTGGTTTGCTGCTCTGGAGTGAATTTGTTTAGTAGGTGATTACAATTGCAGTGACACCGCTTGTGGTGTGAAATGTTTGTTGCCTCACTGTAGTCCCATTCCTGGTGCCAGCTTTGGAGATGTTTTTAAATTGTTGTAGTTAGTCAAGGACAAAGCAGGAAAAGAATGAAAATGTAGCAAATAATGTAGTTAAAATTAGAGTGCAATCATACACTTCAACTTCGCAGGGGTTATTAATTATATGAGAAATATTACATAATGCTCCTTAGAACGGATTGGGCCTCATGTACCCTTACTGCTCAGGCATCTACCTACTATGTAAGATGCATTGTTATCGGACAGTTTACCTATGTCGGGTGAGAGGGATACTACAAATTTTATGGTGGCTTATGGAAATGCAGATTGATAAATCTTCAGTTACGTAACAAAATTGATGCTGCCAAAAAGGACAACGGGTCTTTACTTGGCACATGGAAAGTGGGATCCAGTACCGATGCCAGATTTTCTTAATTAAATAAATATTCTGCATTAAAATAAATCTTTATTACCCTTCCCTGAGTTCCTGATATAATGAACTGCGAATAAAAGTTGGAAGGGTAAATGAGTAGTGAAAACAGAAGCATTTTAATTAAAATTTGCGATCTAATTAAGTTTGCCGTTGCCCTGGAGCTTGGCTATAGTGGTAATTTTCATCAGATACTATCTGGATTCGTTACAGGTTTTTATGAAAATATCCCTACACAGTGGGAATTCCTATGGGTTTCTCCTTCAATATTTAACAGATATTAGGATTTAAAAATGTGTATATCGTGCTTACTTTCAGACACCAATATGCACTGTCTCCTGAGAACACCAAACGGCAGCTGATGAATTCAGTGGTGACGTTGAAGGAGAAAAGCAAAAAGGAACAAAATGAATGGTCGTAAATGTCTTGCCTATCCTTTGCATCAGCATCTAAAAATGTCTATGAGGACGTGCTTGAACAAAACAGGGCAGAATAATATGAATTTCATAGCAGCGACATAAAACTATTTTTTAATCTGACGGTATTTTCCTTGTTTTTTGAAAAAATGGTTTGGTCTCACAATGACGCCTGTAAGGGATAGATTCGAATCAAGATCGGGAGGCAGAAGGCTGGAGAATCTTCTTAATCAAAATCTAAACTGTAGGAAATACTCTACCTTCGCCTTTACCAAAGAGAGATAATTTAAATTTATAACCCTAAGGTTGTTATTATCGTGGATATTTGTGGGCCTGACATCGGCTGAAATTCAGTCTTCGGCATTTGATTTGCAGAGAGAGAGAGAGAGAGAGAGAGAGAGAGAGAGAGAGAGAGAGATTTCTGATACTTAAATATATATGGCCTTGAATACAAAAGTGCGAAATTGAAAACAATGCGGGGAGATAGTAAGAAGAAGCGAAAAATAAATATCAAAATGGAAAAGGCAGTAATTACAACCTTCAAAGTAAACGAGGGATGCCTAAAGAAATAAAAAAAGAAAACAAAATGAAAGTTAATCTTCTGAACTTCATGCCGTATTCGACGTAAGGCGACTGCACGTTAAAAAGGGAGAACCGAATAAAAAGGAAGCCAAGTCATTATTTACCAACAAATACAAACGATTGCAAAAAGAGGTATGTCACGAAAGTAAGGTAATAATGCACCCTGCTTTAAAGAACCTTTATCGCCTCTTGTAAACTTGAAAGGATTGTGTAAAAAAGTTCTAAAATTTCACTTTAATGATCATTCCAGCATATGATAGGTATAGTTTAAACAAAATAAAAATTGCATACCTTTGATAAAACGATCCTTGAAAGAAACACATTTAACCAAGCCATTTATATCTAAGTCTGTGACATTTTAGGTTACGAGGTTGTGGAACATACTCCTCAGGTTACCCAGCTCTCAAAGTAGATTAGGAAAACTTGAAAATAATGACACACATGAAAGATTCCCGTTACAGTGCCTTAAAATGCGTTTCAAAAATGGAAGTCCAATGCAAAGCGACTGGCCGACTGAGAAAAAGCAAGAAAGGATAAGAAAATGAGTGAAATGTCCTCATTAGCATGTGTAATTCTCATATAGCCTTTTCATTTACTTAATGGTCGAGACCAAATTTTTGGTTGAAATAATAACGCTCTCTCTTTTAGCTTCATTAGTTTCCCGGAACCTTACCTTAAAAGAATATAATAGTAAATGTAGTAAAACGTTGCTTACTTCAAAACATGAAACAAAACCAGTATTTTGCTTGCATTTCTAACAGGCGTCCCTTTACGTTCGATGGTTGCAATAGCTCAATTGGTTTTGTCTGGACTATACAGTGTAGGGGTCCTGAGTTAAAGCTCTACTCATGGCATGTTGGATTTGACTGGCAAAACACAATGTTACTTGCCCTCTGACCTAGAGAAGGCTGGTTTGTGAGATACCATCTGTCTATTTGCTGAGTCGTCAGCAGCCACTGCCTGGTTCATGATGGTCCAACCTTGGATGGAGGGAACTTGAGCCCTTATCATGTGTGCATATGTTTGGTCTCTTGGACACTACATGGAGGTACCATATCATGTCTCTGCCTATACTTCTCGCGAATTCCTTTAAATCTGTGCGGTAACCACTGAAATTATTATCGAAAAGGTGATTTGATTCAAGTAAGAGAAAAAGAATTTGCCCATATTTGGTCAAATATAAAACTTGAAAATTTATGAAAAAAAAAACAACGAGAGAGAGAGAGAGAAAGAGAGAGAGAGAGAGAGAGAGAGAGAGAGAGAGAGAGAGAATGAGCATTTTCTAATCAATTCGGTAAAACGGTATATGTAGTCCATGGTCTAGATACCGAAACCCTACCCCACCCGGGATTTTTGCTGATACAAATTTTTTTAAACTCCAAGCTATATGACTGCAGGATCTGCTTGTCTGCCAGCTGAATTCTGTTGCTTTTGACTGCAATAGCGAAAATACATACGGAGTTTATAGACCGTGCATGGGCCACCAATAGTACACCATCCATCCCCTTGGGAATTTTATGGGATGATCATTTTCATAATCCTTGTATCATTAACAAATGCATTTTAGTTGTCTACCAAAAATCATCATCTGCTTTTACCGATTACCACCATATTAAACAGCATAAAAAAAAATTTTCTTAGTGTAGGATGAGGTTTTATGTAGAATACGATGCGTTTTATTAGAAAATTCAGTTTGGATTTTTTGCCTATACTTTATTCTGAATATATTACCATAATATTTTTTTTATTTACAGGATGCAAGAGCAAGATATGATTCGCCAATAATAGCTCAAAATATCTCAGGAAAGGAGTAAAGTGACGAGAGACCATTTAAGCTGGCACCAACCAAGGCACAGAAATCAAAACAGAAGGATTTTGTTGGTTTGACTTGTATTGTTCATTATGATCAAAACAAGTCAGATTTGGTTGTTAGGCCACTATCTGAGACGAGCTCCAGAAAAATTAAAGAGACAGTGGAACTGCAACAGTCCTTCAATTCTGTTAACAAAAGTTGCCTCATATTTGTGCTCAAGTGCTTAACGAATTCTCATCAGATATGCATGGATATCATCGATGGTGCTATAAAACCTTCAGAGATATATCGAAACTTGCAACGGAAGCTCAGCATCACATCTCCTGTCATAGAATTACACGCAGAAAGATAATGCAAGAAGAAAAGATGCGGATACAAGGGATATTAAGTTTATAGAGGAATGCAATGCTCATGATGCAGATTTCAAATACTACATAGCTCTTTATATTCAGAAGAGTATTATTGAAGGTTCCAACGTCGAGAAAATGACCGTACTCAAAGAGATATACCAACATTTCACGTTAGAAAACCGTCCTGAATTTTTCATAGAATTCTACAAAACCTATAAACTGAAATCAAAGCTGACCAAGAAATTTGGCTCAGATTCAATTCTGGCAGCCAAACAAACTACAGGAGTGAACTAGTTTACTCAACATATGTACCTAGAGAACAAGCAGTGGAATCTACATTTGAAGCAGCAGCATCAAACTCAAAACGATTAGAAGATATGAAAAGAAAGGTCACAATTGAAATCACAGCCTACGCCCCATCTAATTTCTTACAGTCACATACAGTCAGTCCATCACAGATCTTACTAGATTTTCTAGATCAAGTTGTTTCTGGAAGGGAGCAACATAACCCATCTGGAAGGACAAGAAGGATTGTGAAATAATTTGCAGAAGACATTTGTTATGCTTCATCATGGGGCAAAGGATGATGCCCAAACACCTCCTGCTTGGCATGACGCTAAGACATCTTACAGATAATGCTGAAATTATATCTTTGATACATCGCTTTAGTCATTGTGCATTGTGCACCAGTCTTCTTGAGCTTAAAACAGTAATGTGCAAAAGTGCTGGGAGACAGTTCTTCCTAAAACTATTGGCCCTGACAGGAATGTTGTCACTTCTGCTAGGATAACTTTGATTTACCTGAGGAAACATCATCTGGCCTTGGAACAACCCATACTGCTCATGGACTGATTAGGTGTCAATGGATGGTGTTTGTGTCCAATCTGAATGTTTCTCTGTCTGCAAAGTGCAGGGCAGTAAGATCTGTGGTGGGCTGGTTGTATCCGATCCGACTTCAAGAAATTCGCAGATGGGGGCCAGGGTATTGGTTGCAATTCCAATTGCGACTTTTTGATATATCTGTGGAGTACCAGCCCAGTCTCTTCCAATCGTTTCAAGTTTGATGCTACTGCTTCAAACGCAGATTCCACCACTTGCCCTCTAGGTACATATGTTGAGTAAACAAGTTCACTTCTGTAGTCTGGCTGCCAGAACAGAATCTGTGAACCAAATTTCTTGATCTGCTTTGATTTAAGTTTATCTATTTGTAGAATTCGATAAAAAAAAATCAGGTTTGGTCACTAACATGAAATGTTGGTATATCTCTCTGCGTATAGTCCTCTCTCGATGTTGGATCCTTCAATAATACTCTCTTGAACATGAAGAGGAATGTACTTAAAAGCAGTATCTTGAACATTGCATTCTTCTATAGAGAGACTTAATATCCCTAAAATCCGTATCTTTCCTTCTTGCATTTTCTTTTCGTGTGTAATTTTTTCGACAGGAGATGTGATACTGAGATTCGTTTGGCACAATTTTAATCAGTCTCTTTGTCTTGTTTTTCTTCATCTGCATTCTTTCTTGTTTCCTCAGCTGGGATTGTCAGACATTTAACAAGTTTCTCTACCTTTCTTTGCTTCGTAATTCAATTTTTGCCAAAGAATATACATTCATCCGAAGGGAAAAGAACACTTGTGCCACACTGACGAGAGGTCCTGAGTTTCCTCGATGAATTTGGTGAACCATCGCCTGAGGAAAATTGTCTCTTTGCAAGTTTCGATATATTTGTAGCTTTTATAGCACCATTGATGATATCCATGCATATTTGATAAGAATTCGTTTGGCACTTGAGCACAAAAGTGAGGCAACTTTTCACTAACAGAATTCAAGGACTGTCGCAGTTCTACTGACTCTCAAGTTTTGTTCATAATGAACAATGCGAGTCAAACTAACCAAACCCTTCTTCTATGCCTTCTGTGCCAGGATCAATGGCTTCTCGTCACTTTACGTCTTTCCTCAGACATTTTGAGTTATATGCCCTTTTTTGCCTATTACCACCATATTAAACAGGATAGAACTTACCGAAACTATTTAAGATTACTGATAAATTAACTCTTATATCTCTCAATTTGTCAAGAGAGAATTTGTTGACTCAAAAGTATCTTAAATATGAAATTGAAAGATTTGTGATGTTACTCACGGAAATTACATTAATTTCATTCGAGAAGATTCTTTAATAATTCCTTTTATTTTAAGAGATTTTTACTGTCTTAAACCATGTAATGATAAATATTATATATGATTTCTCTCTCTTTATCGTTTTAAAACAGAATTGTTAAGATAATAGCTGTATCTCATCTAAAATGATTCGGCCCAGCCATTTTGGGTCAGATACCCTCTTTTGTGAGTTAAGCTCCCGGAGAGAGAGAGAGAGGAGAGAGAGAGAGAGAGAGAGAGAGAGATGTCTTTCGGATATAAGAGACCATTCACAGTTGTTGGTCATTTCTCTCTCTCTCTCTCTTTCTCTCCACGTATGAAAGAATTTTGGCTTCACGTTAATGTAAAGATTTAATACTTAGTGATCGGTCACTCATAAATTTTAGCTTTATCTGATTCTTGGTGTATATCTGGGGAATCTGAGCAGAGGTTGTACAAGTGTATAACGGCACTTTTTCGAATAATATAGTGAATTTTGCAGGAATATGGTGAATTTTGGAGGTTGCAGCAGAAATATAATTGGTATACCAAGGTAATATGTGCACTAAACTTAAACCTAAAAATTGCTTGAAATACTGAAAGTACTTAGGTTTTCCAGGGGACATTTTTGCCATCTTTTCACATTTTGGTTTTATTTTTTTTATTTTTTTTTTTACATTTATCCATCTTTCTTATTGAGGTGTAATTTTTTTATATTCAGTGTTATCAATGTTTTTGCAATTTTGGTGCTTTCCACATTTTTCTGTGTTTACATTTTCATTCACAATGTGTTTGATTAACGCAAGTCTTGTCATTAATTAATCATTACAAATTTGATTGAGTTTAACACTTGTAAATTACTTTGCATTTTTTAAGAATTCTTTTCAAATTTTAATTCTTACTTAACAGTTTGAATTTTCCTTGAATAATTTAATTCCTTAATTATTTAATTTTTGTGATAAATTAATTTTGATTTAATTCTTAATAATTAATTCAAGAATTAATTAAACTTTGTTTCCAGTAATAGTACATTTCCCTGAAATTGTGAATTTCACTTATAAATTTTGAATTTGATATAATAAATTTTTTTTTGTGTTTAGCCCTTTAACCGTTTAGTACACATATATCTGTAGCGCGCCAACGCTCCCTGAGCCGTTTAGTACGTCTATATCGGGGAGCAGATGTTTTGTCCGTGGCGTTTAGTACATATATATACGATTCCTTATTCATGCCTTTCTTTCAAGGTTAATCTTCAATAATATGTTTTCTCTAGGTCTAAGGAAGTGTTGTTGGCCATATACAAACAAAACCGCTTACTTCCGAACCCGCTTTTATCGGAAATTCCTTGATTTTCTATATCTAATGCCGCAATTCACCAGTCACTCGGCGACATCGCTATGTAGCAAGACACCGCTGCTGGACTGGTTCGTTCTCTTACACGGAATTTTGGTTTTTTGTCGCAGGGCGTAGAAGGGCTATAATCCTATCTAATCCAACTGAGTATCGGTCTTGAGTTGCTTTCTTCTTCTCTGTTTTTCTTTTCCAGTTCTAACGCAATTGAAAAACGATAATTCATTGTAGCTTATTGACATTTATTCTGACTGAAATATGAAAAATGTACTTACTTCACCGTGTTGTTACTTTACGATATCTTCAGCGAATGTAACTGAATAATGACCGAAAACAGTTTTTTATTCATTCTAAATTACTAACATTGGCAATCATTGTAATTTATTTCATTAATTTATCTGTAGCATTTCATAAAAAAATGCCTGCAGCAGTTGGTAAATTAATTATTATATATATATATATTTATATTCATATGTAAAAATGTTTTAGTATGTATGTATGTAGTATGTATGTATAATAGATATATATATATTATTTTATATATAGATATATATATATATATATATATATAACTATATATATATATATAGATATATATATATATATATATATATATATATATATATATATATATATATATATATATATGTATGTATGCATGTATGCACATGTATGCATGTACACAGCAACATAAACATAATTTACAAAGACGCTGAAGCAATTTTTATGAAACGCTAAAGTTGAATAGATGAAATAAATAACAATTATTGCCCATATTAGCAATTTATTTAGAATAAATAAAGAAAACAGTTTGCAGTCATTATTCAGTTACATGCGCTGAACCGTTACATGCACTGATCATATCATGCGTGCATATAAATATACATATATAATAATTATATATATATATATATATTATATATATATATATATATATATTACTAACTGTTCTTTTTATAGAGTTGTTAGAACCCTCTAATGTTGCGAATTATCTCTGCCAAAATTGTTAAGTTTGAATCATTGTACATAACATCCAGCGTTCAAAGGAGGTTAAATGACAATGCAAAGAAAACAGTTATCTCTCTCTCCCTTTCTCAACGCGACTAAGGGATAATTTTATTTACAAAATAGTGATAACTATAATTTCATCATCTTTTTTTTTACAGATTTAAAGATTTATCACTGTAATGAAACTGCCACTTGTCAAATACGAAATCTCAAGGCCGGATTTTAATGGCTACCGGTTCACAATCATCATATGTATGTACTATATCTCACTTTACTGTCTGCACCTTGTTAGCCATAAATCTGTTTTTGTTATTCTCACGGTCGGATCAATTTTGAGCATTGTCTCTTGTGCAAGAATTTTGCACATAATTTTCATTTAGATGTGGTATTTGTATATTTTTTCACACATGAAAGTTTGTGTTTATTAGCTAAACAGTTATATTATATATATATAATAATAATTTAGATATATATATATTATTATATATATATATATAGATTATAATAATGAATTATTTAATTAGAATTTAATAATATATATTGAATTATATATATATATATAGATTATCTCATATATTTATATATATATATATATATATATATATAATATATATATATGTAAATATGCATTATGCATACATACATACATATATTCACATACACACACACACCCACACACACAAAGACACACACACACACACACACACACACACATATATATATATATATATATATATATATATATATATATATATATATATATATATATATATATATATATATATATATGCAGAAGCCAGGTACTATGTAAGTAAATGGGGATACAATCCACAATGAAGTAAATCCTCTTGTAGTTTAAAATATATATATCTCTTGTACAGGATTAAAGCTTTCGACCATCAACTGTGGTCTTGTTCACTAAAATGTGATATGTCACCTCAAGGAACTGACAAGTAAGAGCACAAACATTTGAAAAAACAACGGTTAGGTAACAAGCTAGTTTATATTATGAATGATCAGGCTT
Organism: Macrobrachium nipponense; assembly: GCF_015104395.2. Classification (NCBI taxonomy): domain Eukaryota; kingdom Metazoa; phylum Arthropoda; class Malacostraca; order Decapoda; family Palaemonidae; genus Macrobrachium; species Macrobrachium nipponense. The sequence continues at coordinate 12,931,112 of NC_087208.1, read as the reverse complement.
GGGTTGAGCCCTCGTCCTTTCCAGAATTCGTCTTGATCTTCGTGGGGGAATGTTTCTATTGTCAACTGCTTGTTCTCTGCTGGTTGGATGGTTTGTTGGAGAAATGACCTGAGTGGAGTAAACAGGAGAGGAAGCAGCATCGTCATTGGCATATATATTTCTAAAGTTTGAAATTTTCCCTTTTCTACATATCTCTTCACAAATAGCTGTATTTTCTGTAATACCAGTATTTCCTGCAAAGGTCTCGTTTAATGAAATTAACGCCCCTTCTACTACTCGTCTCAAAGTCCTGTCGTTACATGCAAAAACAACCTTTGTACCTTTAAAATTTATTGCGTGGTTTTTCTCCCACGTATGTTGCGCAATTGCACTGTATGAACTTCCCCTTCTGCAGGCAGCAACGTGTTCTTCCCTTCTCTTAACAATGGAACGTCCGCTTTCTCCCACGTAACATTCATTGCAATCACTGCAAGGTAATACATGGGAGAACAACCACGCAATAAATTTTAAAGGTACAAAGCGACCTCTCAATTCCAGGACTGGCAGTGAAGCCTTAAACCACCCCGACACCGCAAGAGATATTATTTCATGCCGCCTCCCACCTGAAATACCTTTCGCGCACGTGTATTTTTTGTTTTGAGAGGTCGCTGGTTCGCACCTGTCGATCGCCAATTCTATTATCGCTTAAGAAATTCCCCCTCGGTTAAGCATATATGAAAATATATTAATTCCGAGGTAGAGCGAATTAGATATTAAAGGACATTTGTAGTTCGATATATGTATATGAATCACTGTAATGTGATAGACTTATATTATAATATATATATAATAATATATAATATATATAAGTATATTATAATATTATATAATTATATATTATATATATATGGGTGGTGTCTATACTCTGTTTTTTTCATCTGTCCACCCGCCTGTGGTGATTTTGTATGGTAACACTGCGTCCCGGGCTTTAAATAGTTACGCTGTGTGTAAGTTTTAGGTAAATAAAAGGATATCTCGGTGTACATTTGCAACTGAAAAGTGTTTTGGCAATTTACTGTATGCGAATTACACCGTTAATATTCGAAATAGGATATTGCTATTATTGTTGAGTGAGTGTAAGCTGCATTTTCGGGGTGGCGAATGGAACAGCCAGATGCGGTTGGGGAACCGGGCGGGGTGTGCTGTATTGTCCCCCTCTGTCTCTCCCTCCCTCCCTCCAGGACCGTAATGCAACTTACTAACTAACGCACACCACTCGATTGATAAAACATCTCTAGCCACTTCATTTTTATGGGGAAGTATTCGTTTTTCATCATTCATTCTCGAGACAATTTTCTAGCCACGACTATTAGGGTGGTAATCCCTTAAGCAAAGGAGCCCTACATTTGTTTACATATTCATTTATTAATAAAATGTAGCCTAACACTTATATGTTTTTTTAACATAATTGTTATGTTGAATAAAAGGAGTAGCTACAAATTTGTTTCAGTCAACTACGAGAAATGAGGAATTACCATAAAGTCATGCAGTAGCAGCAGACACTTTTATGTAAAAAAAAAAAAAAAATCCTTAATTGTTTTTCCTTATAACTCGGCTGATCATAACGATATTGTCAGCATTGTAAGTATGATTACTACCCTAATATTCTTGGCTGAAAAACGGTCTCGATAAAGAATGATGAAAAACGAATATTTCCTCATAAAAATAAAGTGAACAGGTGATTTGTCTCAATAAGTTGTATTACGGTCCGGAAAAGAGGGAGTGTGAGAAGGAGACGGAACAACACACTCCACCTGCCTTCCCGCTCTCGCTCAACTGTAATTCGTTAATCAAGATGCACCATTCTTGGGGTTCCAGTTTAAGTGAATCCACTATAATAACAGCAATGATATTGATGCCAGTGACTTTAGCGAATTAAGTGATAGCTTTAAGTAAAAAGCAGTACAACCAGAGCTTTCTCCTTTCCAAATACGGTCAATACAAAAATAACATTTCCGCAAATTCCATTAAACAGATGCCAATACGTCATATCAAATCTGGCTAGAGCGCGCTTTATAAAAATTAAAGTATATACTGATATACTTATGTGTAATGAAATAGCACGTAGCTTAGTAGCAGAGTATTTGTGGTCCAACAAAGTTGACACCTTGCCCTAGTGAACAGCGAGAAAAGCAATTTTCCCGTCACTGCGTCTGTCCGTTCCATTCACCACCCCGAAAATGCAGCTTACATTTAACAATAATAACATTGTCCTATTTCGAATATTAACGGTGTAATTCGCATACAGTAAATTATTAAAACACTTTTCAGTTACAAATGTACACCCAGATATCCTTTTATTTACCTAAAACTTACACGTAGCGTAAATATTTAAAGCCGGGACGCAGTGTTACCATAAGAAAACACCAGAGGGGGGTTGACAGATGGGAAAAATACAGAGTATAGTTGCCTGTCTGTCTATCTCTTACGCACACAACGTTCTGCACTGGTTAGTCTCCATATCCATTAGACCGTGGGCCACCAATGGTCACCATCTCCACCTTGGGGATTTTATGGGATGAACATTTACATAACCCTTGTGTTGTTAACAAATGGATTTCAGTTTTCTGCCAAAATTATCTTCTTTTTTTACTTATTACCACCTTATCTCACAGGATAACATTTTTCTTTCTTCTTGTAGATTAACAGGGGTTTTATTCAGACTAAGATGCTGCGTTTTATTAAAGATTTTGTGTGGGTTTCGTTATATAATTAATTCTGAATAAATTAGCATGATATGTTTCATTTACAGGATACAGGAGTAAGTACTGATTGGCCAACTATAACTCAAAATGTCTGAGGAAAGATGTATATATATATATATATATATATATATATATATATATATATATATATATATATATATATATATATATTTGTGGATAATTTGCAAAAACCGCTTCCTAAGGCAATCATCGTGTAAAAAGAGAAATTTGGTGTAAAAGTTTAACTTAGGTACTGTTGGAGTTTCCATCCTAAACCAATAAACATCTTCTTCCTAAAAACAGAAGTACCAAAAGAATCATCATTTCTGGTAAGAAGAACGTCTAAAAAAGTCATTTTTAAATAGGGCGAAAGTGTCATCAATATACCTAACATAAAGAAGATGGTGAAACCTGAAAGAACATTCTTCTAACATATGCTCTTCCAGCGAGCCCATGAAGATGTTGGCAAACTCTGGACTCATGGGGGAGCCTATGGCTACACCATCAGTTTGTTTAATAACCTTGTCACAAAAAATAAAGGCAGTGAACATTTATACACATTTTTGTTACCAGAAATAATGATTCTTTTAATACTTCTGTAGGCTCTCCAATCTAGAACATTCTAATATCAGAGCTCCTTCCAAAATTGTCAAAACTTACTTCGAAGGAAGTGATTTTAACATAATAGGCCAAACAGCAAATCCTCACGAATTGCCTATACTCGAGTCATTGTTTATTAAACAAATAGTCCCATACTTAAATATCCAAACCTCCTTTACTCAACTTTACCTGAGTTAACTCTCCTCCTTGTATTCATTCTGTCTTTTACTCCTTCCACCTAAGGTTGGTTAGTAGTCTTTGGTTCTGTTGTTTTTTAGCTGTATCGTATATGGTGAATTTTACTTCTCTTATGATTTTTTAAATTTTTTCAGTAACCTTTTTAGTAACATATTCATTATTCAACAGATCCCTGATAATGTAATAAATACATTATTACGAAACGTGGGAAATAAAGAAATAGTTGAAGTTAATTCGGTTCCCTGGTCCAGCCCCACACTGATGTGTCTTGCTGGCCGTCCCCTACCCCTGTTTTTGAGATATATGTATAAGTTTGTGTGTGTGTTTTATTGAGGACGATGGAGAATATTAAGACAAGTAAAATCAGAAATAAAGTGGATAAAGTATGAAAATGTCTGTGAATGAAGGTATAATTCTTAGGAATGCCAGACTTAGAGTGGATGAAAGGGTGGCAAAATGTTTCTATCAAAGGAATGGCTCTCGGTGAGCGAATTAGTAGAAACTGATATCCATCCCCCAACTCCACTGGTGTGTCTTAAGTAATCCTCTCGGCTTTGAATGCGGGCAATGGACCAATGTCAGCGCAATTCAAAAGAAAGGTTATTTATTTACTTTCTCTTTTTTTGTAGCGCGTTTCTAACATCAATTAAATTTCTCTTGAGCGCCTTTGTCTCCCATGAACTTAATGAACCCATATGGAATATATTTCCTAATCACAATTTTTAACTTATGAAAGTAAAAAACTGGTTGGAGGAATAACTGGCATTCTTTCGCCTTGGAAATTCACTAAAAGCAATGACATAATGCCGAATATAAAGAAGCAAAAATGTATCTGTTATCCGTGCAGATCTGTCGTTGCTCTGTTGAGACAAAGGGAGAAAGATACGAGCGTGAGATTATTCTGGAGCACCGACATTATATTTGTAATGCAAAGGAAGCAAAGAACTAGAAACCAGAAACCTTTCCGCAAATGACCGTTCTCTTTTTATGATTAATCAATCGATGTCCGTCGTGAAGGGAGGAGTCTCCCTGATTATTTGGCTGTACTCGAAGGCTGAGGTTATTGAAAAGTAAGAACGAAGATTAATAGAAAGCAGACTGGCTATCTCTCCGAATTAACCTTTATCCCTAACCCGCCTTCGCCCTCTAGATAAAAGAAATAAAAATAAAAGTATTCCTTACACGAGATGTCCTTTTCCATTCAACACCAGAGTGAAAAATAGACAATGTCCAGGGATGGAATTCTGTAAATGATTTGTTCTTGTCTTTCATATTTGTAAAAAAATCTTACATTCTCGGTAATCCTCTTTTCTTTTAAGGCATGAACGCAAAAAAGAAGGGAAGTGAGAAACATATCCATGAGTATCGATGTACTAAGTAAAAATCTTCATTAATAACTGAGAAGTTTGTCTCCACCGAATTAATGAAACAAAAGGATGAAAATTTCTTTGGATTTCACTCATAAGGATTATCGAACTGCAAAGAGAACTCTTAAGTAGTTGCTTTCTGTGGATACAGCCATAGAATAGCGGAGGCTACGATGGGATTATTTAATAACAAGCATTTCCTGACTCTGTAGCAATTGTATTAATAGAGGCAGATAAAAATGGACTTGCTCATTGTCTGTCAATATTGAGCATTATCTCAATTTGAAGTTCTTGAACGTACGTGTTACTGTAATATTCGGCAGTTTTTACGCGAGGAACTCTTATTTGTTTGAGTAGGTGGGAACAGATAAGGCTACAGAGAAACTCAAAAAATGATTGTTCTAAAACAAGGGCGTATGTTCTCATCTGGCAATGAAACAGAAATTGCTTACTTCCAAAACCAGCCATTCCAGAACCATGAGCGTTGCATGCTTCTTAAAAAATGCTCAGTCCTTTGTTGGTGAAGGAATCTTGTTATTACACTGATCAAACCCTTGATGGGACGGGCATGGAGACCTAATTTATGAAATCACTATACAAGAGGTCTTAATGGTGAAGCTTCTCAGTAATAATTGAAAATAAGGGCACTTCAGGTCTTAACCAATACTGCGGGTAACTGCATAGTGAAACCTTAATGAACACTGTGAGAATGGCGGTATTATTGCAATATGCTCTAGATTCCAAATTTAGACCACAGTTGTTGTTGAACAACGTTATTTCCTATGGCTTAATCAACCAACTTAATATCCAACACAAAAGATACCTCTAACCTTGATACCTTAATTAAAAATTAAATGAACGACAAAATTTCATGTTGAAATAAATATTTTCCATGAGAAATTTTCGTTCATCGATTGTTCATTAATGGCATCCAGAACAAAAATTATTTTTTCTATTTGGAAGTAGAATGGAATTGTAGATTTTGTCTACATGATCACAGATGCTTATATTTATTATCCCAGAAGGTTCCTTACATAATTGTTTTTCCTTATAGACCATAACGTTTTACTTTTGAAAATCATAAGAATATTTTCAGGTTCACGATTTTCTGCTTTGTTTTACAAATAATATAATATTTTTAGCATTGAATTATATGCATCAATTTCCAATAGTAAATTCCAAACCATTTCTGTATCCTAGAGTACCCAGGAGGTACGGTTACCCACAACAAGGAGATTAAAGCCATCATTTATCGGAGGCTATGAACCATTTTCTCCAATACACAGGATGCTGCATCCTAAAAACATTTACCAAATGACCGATGCTACGGGACCATTTAGTAAGATTTCAGAGTTATTTCTAGTAGACTTTGATCTTTGTAAATTTTCCATGAAAGACGAGTCTGTACTCGGGGATTGTTTTTAAATTAAAAAAGGTGCAAGAACACTTGATAGTCATTCATTTTTGTTTTATGGTGAGTGGGGAGCATTAAAAATGACATATATATGCATATACTCGGATATCCGAGTTCACTTTTAAAAACTAACATATTGGCCATGAAATCAGTTCATTTGACATTTGTGACCTGGTTCATTGTGCTATCAATGAAAGGCGTCATGTAAAGGCTCCCCAAACAGCAAGTCATGGTCCAAGTTATGGCACTTCTTTAATGGATCACGTTGTGGCATTCCAGCGATTATGAGTTGGCTGCTTTGTAACCAGTTAGGTTACATTAGATATTTCCAGTTTGTGGGAGTTCTTTTTTTAATGGTTTTAGATTTCTTTCAAAGAGTCTTAATACATTTTTAGTACGTACAAAGCAGTCCATGTTTTCCAAACATTTTCAAGACAGTCCAGTACAAGTAGTGAGGAGGCCTCCATGAAAGATGTAGAGATATATATGTATTTTATGATAAAGGCACCAAATTTAGCACATTCTGACTAAGGGTATATGGAATAAAAGTGATTTATGAGGTAATCATGATCTTCCAATATGCTACCCAAGGCATTCATTTAAAAAATAACTGCTTTCACCAAACATTTTCAGATCAATTTTCATATAATTAACGAAGATATAATAATTAAGGCATCTTTATTCCAGTTCATTTATCATGAAGTCTTCTTTGGAATTAACATTTGCAAGCAAGTCATTGGTAATTAAAGAAGGTGGTCATAAACAGAACGAATTTAATCATTATTATAGATGCAAAAACTAGTTTGATTTGGATAATCTGTGTCAAATTGTAAATGTTTTATGATGAAGAACTGAAATTTTGAAGTTTGGAATTGACCAGAAGCTTTCTTTTATCACACAATGAACTATCATCTCCACCACCTTTCCTGTTGGAGATAGGGAAGGATGACTGGCTACAGCAGAAAATGGCTTAGGAAAATGATCTTGAGGTACGCCATACCACTTGTTTCACTAAGGGACAAATACCAGTAGTCTTCGTAAGCGGTTTTTTTGTGATACCTTGATTCTTTGTCCATGAAAATATTTAGTATATATAGATTTTGCACAGTATCTACGTTGTTAATTATGTTAGGAATGATAGAAATTGACAGTTGTTTAATTTTGCATTCTTATTCTTCTTGACTGTAGAAACCACAATGGTAAAACACCTTCAAATCTAAGGTATATAAAAAAAATGGCTATTCTTCACTTCTCTCCAAAGTCCTAGAAGGCTGTGCAGTCAGCCAAATTTTTTTGCAATTGCAATTCTTGGCCATCTTATTATTTTTGTGTGAGATAAGTTCACAGAGGGAATGGCCGGCATCTGCATAGGTATGGCCAGAGGAGTTGAGATTTCTTTGAACATGGTATATGTACATTAGCCTTTTAACATACTCCTATAGGGCAGCAGCCTTTGTTGAAGGGGTTAACTGCACTTTATGGTTCACCTCATTTATTTTTCAGATCTCTTTTTCTTGCTGTCCAACTACAATCAATGGTTTTCATTGTTTTAAGTACGAAATATCTGAAAACATCCAAGTGCTTGGCTTTATAACCAATATTTCACGATTCATTCACTAATTTCTTCCTAAAGAATGTCATCTTTACCCTGTTTTTATTTTATTTATTTATTTATTTATTTTTGGTGCTACTTCTGTCAATGGTAGGATGGAGTCTCTTCTGAAGCACTATGTCTGACAAAGATGCATAGGGTGATGCCTGTTCATGCTTGACTTTTATCATCTAGGCACTGATAAATGCTGAACATGATGCTTCTGCCATTTGGTCTGTGAACCAAGTACCTCTAGGTTAGTGCCAACTAGAACAAGTTACACTTATGGCATTTGGTCCCCTTAGTATCTCTCAGGCAACCTATGCTTTGACTTGCCAGGTACATGAAGGCATGTAATATAAGCAGCACATATAATATGCAAGGAGCCTTCCTTGCTGCCCTTCAGAATCCATCAGGAAATCTCATTTCTAGTTTGTTGTTGGCATATTAGGTAACCTAGCAACAATCATCTTCAGCCCCACAAGATAGACTTTCTTATCATCTGCTTTTTGCTGTCTATTGTGTGTAATGGACCAGTTCATCAAAAATAATATCAGATGCTTATCCAGCTTTCCTCCATTATATGCCATCAAAACCCTCGAATTTAGCATTTCTGATTGGAATATAGAGAGATATTAGGTCTAGGTATGATAATTTAAACTGAAGGCCACCTTCTATAAGCACCAAATCAGTGCAGTAAGCAACATAAAGGCCATCACAGATAGCAGGCTTTCTGCAGAAAAAGCAAGTGTCTTCTATTGTTTCAGATGCACTCTCATGATCCCATTACCTAGGGCCTTGCGTGCTTACTCTTACATATTGTCTGGGAGTCACTTTTCCCAGGCTTGTTCAGTTGGCAGCAGCTTCAATACCTTGGAACTCAACTAGTCTTTCAAATGGAAATATTGAAGATAGCTGGGTAAGTTCATTGAACTAGATTAGATGCTATGATAATTTGCTATATTAACTCTCCTTGCCCATTCAATTTTACAAGAGAGAGCATATCAGTGCCTCTGCTAGCAATCCATGATGTACAATACAACTAGCTACATAAAAATTAGGTCATCCATGACAATGAAGATTCACAAGTCTGAAGTTCTTCAACATATTGTCAAAAGGGAAGACACACCCAGATCTACAAATATATATACCATCCTTGACTATGAGTCAAAGTTGCTATTATTCAATATTAAGGATTGAGATGTGCCATGCACTATAGTTACAGTAACTGAAATAATTCAAAAATGTTTACTGCAGTGAAGTATTTAATATCCTGGTTATTTATCCATTTAACTCCTGTACACTCTGCAAAGCATGTGGTTAACTATTCGAAAGTCTTGTAAATCCCTGCTACCTTTGGCTATGATCACCCACTGCTACTTCCTGTTAGATGTTACAGGGGAATAACCACATGTAACTATGTAGTACAATATTGGTAAATGCAAGACTAACATGAGATGTAAAGGAAACGCAATTATTATTACAAAGTGGCAAGTATGAACTTGCATTGAACCCGATTAAGTTATACAAGGGTCATGTTTCCTGTGTGAACTGCTGTTTCCACATTCGACCAGTCAAATTTTCCATTAATGCCATAGTTCTTTATTTTCTTTGAGTTTCTTTGGGTGTAGCAGTTACCTTTCATTAGCTATCATAGGTGGGGGTTACTATGTCACTGTTTCTTTGTTAGACATTTGTGAGTAGATCTGCACTGCCTGGGCACGACATGAGAATTGTTTGTTATGAAGCATAGTTTCTCCTTCGAAATTTTAATTCTACAGTCATTACTGCCCTATTCAAATTAGCTGTTAACTTGAATTTTTAATTCCCAAGAACATTGTATGACAATCAATTTAAATTATTCATCTCACATGCAAGAACTGGAATAAAATCAGGTACAGCTAGTATCCATTTAGAAAATGCATACCATGGGCAAATTATTGAAATTCAGACTACTAATTATGTGGCTTGTTCAGTTCCTTTGGCTAGAAGTGAATTACATTTGACGAGTTTAACGGAAAACACAATAGTTATGAAGCATAACAGTCTGTTACAGAAACATCCCTCATTCGGGATGTGAATGGTCTGATAGAGTGATCGATAGGTTGAATCTTGGGTTGAACCTTGGGTTCGCAGTCTTTGCACAGTCCATGACATGAACAAAAACGATACAAGTTCCTGGCAGGAATGCCCAACGTAATACAAATAAATAAATAAATAAAAGTAACAAATAACTGTTTCTTTTTCAACATGTAATTTCGGTTTTTACAACAACGATAGCCAGTTTAAATTTTCCTTCCATACATTAAAATGTTGTGTAACCAATATATTTTCTTGTGTGTGGTAATGACAAGTCTATGTGTAATAAACTCAACACTTAGTCTATCCATCGTCCAGGCCCAGGCTAACTTCTCTCGCTACTGACTTCTATTAAGCAGAATGAAAGTACCTTCTAGATGGCTACACTAGTTTTCTAAATGGAACAAATTTTGTTTCTGCCAAGTTTAACCAATAAAATTGTCTCACACAGATACGATAAAACTAACGTAAATATTTCAAGGAGCTTAATCTGTACTTCGGACTCTAAATTTCAATAATAAAAACTCAATTGGTAGAAAATCATTCCGAAATTCGACCATTCATTCAGAATGGAAATGTCCGGAGTCTCTAAGACCATCTTTTCCCATTTTATTTGTGGTCATTTAACGCAAAGTTAAGCTGCGCAACGTAGATTGCTTCACTGTAGAAATAAACGTTCAGAAGTGTAGCGATAATAACACTAGTCATGATCATTGGCGAGCTTCCCTAGAGTCATTCTGAACACAAAATAGTTCGTTCGTTGTTGACATTTCCACTACTTTTGAACAAACAAAATGGCCCGTTATGCGACATGGAAACCATTCCAGCCAAAACTCTCGTAAACAGGGACGCAGAATGTCAATCTTTTTGTAAACGTCGGCCTCCGTTTTTTTATTATGATGGTTATTGTAGCATAATTCCACTTGTATAACAAGTGTTTCCTTTTTTTTCTTTTCGTTTAACTGGGATACCCCTAGTGTGAAATAATGGAGCCACATTTTGGAAGAATGATAACAAAACGTTAACACGGAAATTTAATGTGTACCAGCAAGCTATGCGCATATTAGCAAAATGCGCCATGTCTGCAACATCCCTTTGATAATATTTACGATCTACTGGTTTTTCATGGCAGGACTACAATTTGGAAACCATCTCGTAAGCAATACTGTCACCAATGCATCCGTCAGGAAGCAAAAAAACATTTTGCTATTAGTACCTTACAAGAATCGTCTTTGGGAAATATTGCCATTGCCTTCCAGGATCATAAAAATATAGTGGGTTTAAGCTTCTGCGGACTATATCAATCATTCACATCCCTATTTACTGATTTCTTCATTTTTGGACAATTAAAGCATTGACATAATCAGGAAATTTAAATTTGGATCAGGGCTCCAGTATTTTTAAACCAGAAGAGAGAAAATATACTTTATACTCATAAATATGTTTAATAATTTAAGATATCCATCCTTAGAGCCAGAAACATTTCGCATTTTCATATTTCAACGCTTCGCTTCGTCATTTGGTATGAAACATCAACAATATCTTTACAAACACCATTCAGCACACGTTGATCCCTGAGTCAGATGATTTCCAGAGGAAAGTTGAGAATGACAAGCGCAGACGAAGTTAGGCCTGCCAGGTTTTTCGCCAGCATTTCGAAACATGGCTGTCCGTTACCGAAAACGACCTTTGGCAGCTCAGTTTACCCGACGACAGTTGAAATTCCCGCCTTCCAATTCCTTGCGGTTTCCCACTCGCTCCTGTTGGAGTTTTCCCTCCAGGGAAATGATACAACTTTAGGATATTTGGTCTCGCACGTCACGTGGATCGACTTATAACTTGATGTTTCAAAGTCAAACTGAACTTCAGGGGAAAAAAATTAATTCTTTATTTGCGTTTTACCCGGGAAGTCGAGCGGAGGTTATGCAGTGCCATCGCCGCTGTTTGTATGTTGGTTTTAACAAAAAATCTCAAAGTATTACAGGTGGATTTCGCCGAGTTTGGGATTGGTGCCTATAAAAAATAAGACAAAAAAAAAAAATTGAATTTTAGACCAATCAGTATCTAGGTGTGAGTGCACCTTTTGACTTTTTTTTTCTGTAGAGGGGTAAAGGTGGTATTCCCTTTCTGGCTGCTTAGAGTTATTTCACTGGGAAATAGATGAATCTGCTTTTTTCATTCGCCAAACGTATCATAAAGGAAGCTTTATCTTAAAAAGGAAATGGAATCCGCAAGAAAATCAACATTTGGTCTTTTTATATTTACTTTTTCTATTTATTTACTTTGATTGTAGTTATTTTGTCTAAGAAACGCTTAGTCATTGACCACTGTAAGCTGAGAGGTGTCCGAATATGATCTCCAGAGTTAATGAAACTTTCCAAAGCTTCCAATTTTAAGAAATAAAAACAAAAACTGATTTTTAGGTAGTTTTTCATTCTTACTGAGATCTGACAACTCCGGTAAAATCAAAAGTAAACGTTAATTAAACATTACTGTGTAAAAGAGTAAACAGATGTGTGCATCTGTAACGGAGCACAAAATACATCACAAATCCCTTTTTCTTTAGGCACTTGTATGACAAGGGTATTGACATTATGCAATCACAGACACACGAATGCACGTTAACTGTAGTGAGATATTTTTCTTTGTTCCCTAAATTATTTCGTTTAGTTATTTAAAGAAAGAACGATAATTTAAGTACGCGAAGATCATTCCTTTTAACGTCTACATGTCTAAATTTTATTCCTTAAGGTGAGTTTACACTAGGCTTCACCCCATGCTGCATGCGCAAGACTCATCACAACTCCTCACCCACAATTCTTGTTTTAGCCCCCACCTACTGGCCTGCTCACCAAGATTCACGCCACACCACAAACTCACCCTAATGAGCATCCAGTAGGCGGGGCTAACAAGAATTTGGGAGGAGTTGGTGATGAGTCTTAGCATGCAGCGTGGGGTGAAGCCTAGTGTAAACTCACCTTTAAAGAAAATAAAACTTATCACAACGACTCACATTCTTGCAATGCATTCACTTCTGAGGCAAAAGTTTGTTGTGGTCTTGTACTAACTGAATTATAATACTTGTGTATTACCGTGACCTATTGATGCCTTATTCAAAGTTTGATATTATACTGGAAGTTCCTAAGTATTTGGTTTTTGGAGTAAGGTTCCCGGACCTAAGCATATGACTTAACAAATAACCACGGGAAGTCTAGTGCCGCCAGCATTTGGAATTCATCGTTGGCCACCCATTTTAAGGGCTAACTTGAATTCGTCATTTAGTCTTACATGGAAATTTCTTTGGTGAACATTTTCTCGAACCCAAATATGGTCACTGATTTCTTTACACCACGTGATTCTTCAGATATGCTACCGAATCACTATTAGAATTATTTTTCATTTCAGTAAAATTGCAGGCAACGTAGACAACGAAAAATTCCAAACTCGGTAAATGCAGATAAAAACAATTACATATTCTGGAATGTATGAGGCACTCTCTCCTGCATTCAAATCCTGTTTCGTGCGATTTAATTTTGTAAACATTTAAAGAAGCATAACTGCATATTGTTCAGACCCAACACAAAAAAAAAAGGTCGTTTATTCATTCAAAGCATATTTACTACACTGGTCTTCGGAGAATATGTAAATTCCTGCCTACAAAATGCCGCTGATGAATGGCGATGTGGAGGGACGTCCTCAAACCGTAAAGGAAAGTGTAATATGGTGAAATTCAAGGTTTCTTGTAATAAAAAAAAAAAAACGATGAATAATCGCTGAATATGATGGAATTTTCGGTGAAAATTTACGCTACTCAGTTTGGCTCTGAATCAGTAATTTGGAAAATGATAAAAATGTTGATGCGTTTGCATTCAAAGCCGAAATATTGTACACTTTCACATTTTGAATACTCAAGTACTCTGCTGGGTTATTGGCCGTCATTTGGCTAACTCTCACTTGCATATTGCAATCAGCAATTTGTAAGAACTCACATGACGACGGCACCCAGGTTTCATTGCTAGGTACCCATACAAGCTTAGACCAGACCAAATGTTATTTCACTTCACTTATGGAGAAATATAGCAATATAAAATACAAATGAATATGTAAATTGATAATCTTCCTTTAAATGTCAAACGTGTAGCAGGAAATGAAAATTAAAAAAAAATAATTGCATGTAATTTTGTGAGAGTTTGCATGGTACTCCCAGCCAAAAAATGGAGTTTGTTCTCCAGAATTATCATTATGCTAGTTAAATTATAATTTCATGAAGAATTTCACTTATTTTTCCACTATCTTAGTCTTACCAACTAGAAGTCTCTTTTACATATTATATATATATATATATATAGTATATATAGATATAATATATATATATATATATATTCCTATAGAATATACATATATATATATATATATCTATATAATATATAATATATAATATATAATATATAATATATATATATAGTATAAGATATATATCTATATATATAATCTATATATATATAATATATATAGTATATATATATTATATATACATATATATATATATATATTATATATAGATATATATCATATATCTATAAACTATCTATATATATATGTTACAATAAACTATAAAAATATATATATATATATATAGCATATA
>NC_087208.1:12857917-12910974 GCF_015104395.2 Macrobrachium nipponense | reverse complement strand
CCCAACCCATTTCAGTTGTAGCAAAGCCAGGCTGAGGACATCGGTACAGCAAAAGCAAAAGAAGCTTGTCAGTTTGAATTACATTTTAGAATTCCAAAACCTGTAAGACGGCTTAACAACAAGAACTCAATCCCCGACATCACTCCCCCCGCCCCCCGAAAAAATATATATGCATATATTAGTTAGTCAAGATTGGAGGGTTGTAATGACATATCAAAACTGCATACTTAGCACAGTGGTATTTCTAGATGACATGTCACTTTAAATTAGCTAATATGAGAGAGAGAGAGAGAGAGAGAGAGAGAGAGAGAGAGAGAGAGAGAGAGGCAAAGGTGTCACACTCTTTCAACACGTTCACTGAGTTTTTGAGTATGTTCAATGAAGTGTGCTGCGCTTCTCTTTATAGTTTCCTATTATATTATTGGTAGGAAACGCACTGCAACCGATAGTATAAACTTGGCTTACGTGATAAGGTTAAAATATCCTGTTAGATGTCCTGATTCTCTCCAATACCAATTTAACTCTAAAATTTTGATAAATTTAAGTATTGCGTAATGAATATGACCGATATATAATAACAGACGGTGACGGGGAAAGATAACGTCTTAGACGAAAGTTAAATGGAATCTTAATAAACAAACTTATATTAAAAGTGAGACAGTAATCTTAGTTACAGTGATATAACCTGCTCAGATTTCTTTTTTTTCTTTTACTCCGTGTGTGTGTGTGTGTGTGTGTGTGTGTGTGTGTGTTTCTCTTACCTTACCTAATGACTCCTCCCACTGAAAGAATTCTAGAGCTTATTGGTGGAACTCTTGCTAAGAGAGGAAGAGTCCTCTCCCTCAGTAAACACTGTTACCATGTGTCCAACTGTACCTGTGTACAAAAAGTAGGTAACCTCTGGTATTGTATAAAAACTGGCATGCCTTTACACACACACACACACAAAGCTTAACTACCTTGTAAACAAAGTCTTTTTCTGTGTATTTAGCAAATATATTCAACGTTTTAGTTATTACTCAAGTACTCAGATTTTGTTCTCCCATACAGCTAAAAGAGATCTTCGTCTATTCATCCAAGTCCATTGCCAGGATAGTTTCTGTATTTTGAAGAATTGTTTAACAATAATATCTGATTTCCTAATTTCCCACATTGCCATATACATTTAGGAAAGTACAATAACATTACTTGTTCAAGTTCAGAATACATATTCATATTTAAAAATGCTATCAAACGTGAAGTGATCTTTTTCCGTTTGTTAGTTGTATAAGTGCACGGGAACGAGTGAGTTGGCCTCTTTATTCATATTAACCGGCGCTGGCGGACATCTGACTCGTCCGACCATTTACCATGAGCTAAAACGCCTTCATAGTATGCAAGTGTGTCAGAGCATATACATCTACATATGTGTGTTTGAGTGCATCTGAGTGTATGAGTATGTGCGTGAGCAAAGATAGTAATCATACATACCATATTTTGCAAGTTAGAATCTAATGTACACTTCGCCTGTTAATTTACAAGAATTTTAAAACATTCACAAATCCGTTTACGAGCTTGTATTTGCTCAAATGAGAAATAAATATAGTAACATGTTATAGGCCTTTTTTATGGTATTCCGAATGGTCTTTAGCGTAAAATTCTCGGTGACCCCAGTATTTACACACTCAAATATATATATATATATATATATATATACTATATATATTATATATATATATGATATATATATATATATATATATATATATATATATATATAATTGCTGACCAACCCGGCACTGCCTGGGAAAGGAAATCACTGATTACAACCAAAAAAGTCTCCTCTCTCTCTCTCTCTCTCTCTCTCTCTCTCTCTCTCTCTCTCTCTCTCTCTCTTCTCTCTCTCTCTCTCTCTCTCTCTCTCTCTCTCTCACACACATTCCTGTTAAGATTGTTGCTTCTCAACCCCCTTCCAATTTGGGCTGAACTTGGACATAAAGGGATTTAGGTGTGTCACTGTTTACCTCAGCAACTTCAAAAACTGTGGATTAGACACTAATATCTGCTGTTTTCAGATATTTTTACATGTCAGCCCTTCCCACCCCATTCTTACCACCCTCTTCTTATTAGGGCTGAACCTGGACTTGAAGGGCATTGGTAGTGTCGTTATTCATCTCAGCAGCCTTGAAAACTATGGATTAGACACTAATATCTGTTGTTTTTTTTATTATCTTTACATGTCACCCCCCTTCTCACCCCCTTCTCCACCCACTCCCTATTGGAGCTGAACTTGGACTTAAAGGGCATTGGGAGGGTTACTGTTCATATCAGCGACCTCAAAAACTATGGATTAGACACTAATATCTGTCCATTTTTGTTATTCTTACATGTCACTCACTTTCACACATGCTTCTCACCATCCCACCATATCAGTGCTGAATTTGGACTTAAAGGGAATAAGGAGTGTCACTATTCATCTCAGCATACCTCAAAATCCCTGGATTAGACGCTTATATCTGCCATTTTCAATTATTTTTACGTTACCCCTTTCCCATACCTTTCTCACCCTACTCCCTATTGGGGCTATACTTGGAATTAAAGGGCATTGGTAAGGTTACTATTCATCTCAGCAATCTCTAAAACTATGGATTAGACACTAATATCTGCCGTTTTGGTTTTTACATTTCACCTCCTTCTCAACCCCACTCCAAATCAGGGCTAAACTTGTACTTAAACAGTATTGGGAGTGTCATTATTCATCTCAGCAACTTCAAAAACCATTGATTTGACACCAATATCTGTTGATTTATGTAATTTTTTCATTTCCCCCCTTCCCAAAACCACCGGGCCCCTTCAATTAAGTTTATTTTAGAATTGAAAAAGACAATTGCCTCCCTTTCATAGATGTGTTGATACATAGAGAACCATTTCAATGTAAATTCAGTGTTTATATGAAACCAACCAACTTAACTTATGCCCATTTTTATTCAGGCCACCATCTTAATATCAAAATATCAATTTTTTAATGGTTTTACAAGCATTGTACATTGTAAATCCCCAAGAAATTGAATACATAAGAAAATTAGAGACAAATTTATGTCATCCTTCACATATATTAGATATTTGCTATAATAAAGCCCATGGAAAGTTCTATAATGTAAGTAACACGGAGACAGAAACTTCTAAGAACATTCTTAGCTTGCCTTATCTTAACGATTTTGAAACCATAAAATCAATGTTAACATCTTTTAAGGTCAACTTCGTTTTTTCCTATAACAACACACTAAAAAGAATGTTAATAAAAAAATGGCCCCAGGGAAAGCAACAACATAATATATAAAACTCCATGTATGGACTATCCCTCCTTTTATGTCGGTCAACCTAGTAAGGCTTAGAAGTAAAAATTAAACAGCATAGATATTTTGTCAAAACTAGGCAAAGATCCAGTGCAATATTTATTCATTTAAGTGAGAAGAACAACTGGATAAATTGGATTGGCAGTTCTGTAATTGTAAGATCAAAAGATGTTTTATCACGAAATCTTTTAGAATCTGCTATTATACAACTTACTTCCCATTGTAATTTTAATGCCATTCGTGGCCTGTTTCATTTAGCCCCTTGTATATGTAACATGTTTAAGAATGACCTCAAAGATACAATCACAGACTTAATTGAGTACACTATAAAGATTTTATTTGTTTAGGTATGTTTAATATATGTTTTGTGAATAGGTTTATCTTGCGGAAAAAGGTTTTTGTTTCCCAAAAGTTTGAATGTTGTGAGTTGCCACCCTGTATAATCCTTTAATTGTCTTGTCCCTCTGAGCAGTTGGACTTAATCTTTTTATAAACTTCTTAAATTGTACTCAGTTTTATTTGGGAAGGTTACTAATTCTCCAGGTGTGTTGGATTATGGGTACTCATTTCCTTGTTCACTTAGTTGTTCTTGTCCACTTAGTTTCTCATGTATGTCAGTCTGCTAAGCAAAGGACCCTTCAGTCGAAAGATCTTGCAGCATACTCCATTGTTTCATTTTCTTTCGTGGCTTCTACCTTTATCTATATATCCATCATGTTCCAAACTTTTGTGATTCAATTATACATACATACATACAGACACACACACACACACACACACACTACACAGATATATATATATATATATATAATATATATATATATAATATATATATATATATAAATATATATATAAGTATATTATATATATTATATGCAACAAGGAATAAATAAGACAATATATTTAAGACACCATTGTGAATGCAATTTGTATCTTTTCCTTCCGAGTGAGAGGATGCGATGGGCTGTGACATTTTTAGAGTGTAGGGATCATCAATTTAGCTTCTCTTTGGAAACAGTGGCCAGAAGTGACAAGCCTTGGAAGTACTTGCACATCCTTCCTCGGGTAGTGCGATGCCGAAAGTTGCTGCCTATGCAGATCAGACCACGTCCTGTTTCTATGCACAGGCGCTTGATGCAGATATGCCTTATGAATCTGGTTTGGGGCTGTTTCTTGGGCATGGGCAATGTGTGTTAGTTCATGCGTGCATTCGAGCTTCTTCCCTACATAATGAGAAAGTATGTTAGCCAAGATGGGAGATCGCTACGGAGTCGGCAAATGGCCAAGATGGCCTCTTCAATAGTATTTTTAGTGAAGAGTGTGAAATCTGTGTTGAATGGGTAAGCATACTTATTCTTTGGCCAAAAGTGTGGCTTGTCCATATTTTGAATATTGTTTCAAAGATATTCTATTTCATTTGACATGTTTATTTTGCTTTTTAATCTTTTGCTTATCGATATGTTCTCCTGTCATCTTATAGGCGGATCTGAGACAAAGGGGAACGGATCTGGTATTTAGAAATGGGAACTTAACTGATGTTCCATGGTGTTACTATGTAGACTGTGCTATGACTTTTCTAGTTTTATGACTAAACTAATGTTGGTTATTGTAGAAGAGAGATGGAGTGGGCTATCTGAGTTCAACCTTTCACTTAACCATTTTGTTAAGAACCTGATTTATTTAGCTAATGCTTTGCTCTTAAATAAATGTATTTTTGTAGTTCACGAGTCTGATATGATTGCCTTAGGTAATGGAGAGGGGGGGGTTGTTGTCGAGATGTAGAGAGAGAGAGATGTTGTAGAGAGAGATAGAGAGGGGTGAGGGGCAGTGTTGGTGTTGGAGAGAGAGAGAGAAAGTGGATGTCATTTCAGTGCCTAGCTGCACGGTTCCAAAGTGTTCCAGATTCCTGTTTATTACATTTACCCATAGTAAAATTCAAAACCTACGTCACTAAAACCAGATAATTGAATTCTGATAACAAAAGAAAAATATGCGACTGAATACTCTAAAGGTAGTAGTAGTCTCTTAAAGTCATAATCAGCAATGTGAAGTATCAAAGCATATTAAAGTTTATCATAACAATTGTGATGGGTCAATATATATACTAAAGTTATTCACTCCAAACAACTGTAACTGTTTCCCCAATTACAGTCACATCAGTAAAAACTGAAGGAACACAACCATCTATGTTTCACTTATAATATTATTCCTACCACTAGTGGTCAATAAGTGAAACACTATATAGTAAAAACTTTAAGTAAAAAAAGTTATTAATTCAAAATTTATAATCAAAATTTACACTTTTACTTTGAAGGAAAATTACTATTACTTGAAAACACAAACTTAATTAATTCAGGACTATAACTATGAAACAAACTTCAATCACCAAAATGTGAATATGTGACACATAATTAATTAAGTAAATGTTAAACCATTATGAAATATTTAGGATATGAAAAAAATCCAAGTAAATAATTTGAAAACACAGTAGCATACAAAAAATACATGAAATCGAAAAGTGTAAAATTTAATAATCCTACTTAATTGACCAGTCTAATAATCACTTAAATATACACTTCAAATTATACTATGGTATATATTTTAATTACAATACCTGTTAACAGAAGTTCTGGCCATTACCAAAATTACCTTATTCCAGAAAAGGCACCATTACTAGGTAAACACTAATTACTATGAATATCAGATCTCATAAGTTAAGGCTAATATTATTATGTATTTAGCCTGGAGGTCATGAAAGGGCTTGACAGCGGACAGACGATATACCCTTTTTAGGGGCTGCTGCAGGAGCAAGAGCCCTTGCCAGTACATGCTCACCTAGGACAAATTCCCCCCACCCTCTTCCCCACTTCTCTCTGTGCCTTCACAGCCTGTCCCAATACAGTTTAACTTTGCAGTGACTCCTCTAAACTTCCCATTGGAGCCCTCAAGAAGCTCGGATCCAGTTCCGACTGAAGGTATTGTTAGAACGAATATTGTGCAGTCAGGCATTTTCTATTTCTCCGACTGACCCATGTTTCATTGTTCCTGTGCAATTTTACTGTCCTTCCCCTTAGTGAACCCGCAGCATCGTTCTCTCCTGTTGTTATAACTTAACTAATTTGCCATATTTTTTGGGGATGCTGTGAGCCCCTTTGTGTTTAAATTACTGTTTCCTTTGTGCTAAGATAACTCATTGTAATTAGCGTTCGCTAACATAATTTATTTGGGAATTAATGTATGTATTGTTAATCCTGTATCAATTCCCTCATCAGTAGTTAATGTACCTCTCCCTTTATGAGTGATTCAGTAATGCTCTTGCTTTTGAGTGATATACAACGTAAGAGTTATAATAAATAGATTTGGAGCTTTGCAGTTTGGCTTCACCACACCCGATCAGCAACCACATGTATTGCAACTGGGCTTATAGAACCATGGCTCATTTCTAGATATTCCATTCGGATCCTCTATGGATGCTGCATTCCCTCCCTCTGTCCTCTAGGAACCAATATTTCTCCATGCTCAAGTCTTATTCACGTGTCCAGTCAAGCCAGGCCACGTGTTACTTGATCTACAATCAACCTTGTTAATCACCAATTAATTATTGGACCTTAAGATTCTCTGTAACCCATCAGGTGTTATTTAAGTTATTCATGTAATTTGCTATGTAAATATACCTCATTTTAAACAAAACCCTTAGAATGTACATCTATATTTCTTTACTCTTATAAGCAACCTTCAGCTGTAGAGTTTTCTTTATAATTCCAGTTCATCTTCAACGACTTTTTATGAGTTCCTTTAAGTAACACAGAGAACTAGAATCTTAATATCTATTACCAAAATGAAATATTTGACATTACTTTAAGAAATTACTAACTGTATCTGAGAGAGATAGAGAGGATATTACTATTAATGTAATACGCACAATTTCCAGTTTCTCAACGAAAATGAATTTTCATTCATAAGGAATACTCTATAGAACATTCCATCCAAACTCGATGACGTCATTTTAAATGTATAAAATCATCTTGGGACAAAACTGACGTGATCATGATGATATAATCTTACAAAACATAATGCAAATTACATGCGGGTTTCTCTCTTTCTTGGACAAGAGAAGGATGCGCAATATGTTCAAAATCCACGTGGTCCTCAGACAAAAGATGATGCAACTTTGCGGAATTGTATCCTCCATGTATGGAGTCATGTTATAAACGTCCCAATCAAAGCTAATAAAATCCCATAATCTTTCAATTTAAACAAAATAGAATCCCAGCCCCCCGAGTTGCCTTCTTCTGTTATCTCGGCCTAGTTCAATGCATTTTATAACTCAAATCAAAACAAAAGAGATCCCCATGACATCTTCATGACAACTCCAGAACATGGGTGGCTGGGTTACAAAATCTTATGCCGCTATAGGCTACGTAAATTATTAATGTTTATGAGATCTGACATTACATCAAAAATTTCAATAATTATTATTACTACAAATAGCATTCTACACTACACAATATCTCCATACAATATTCACAAAGCATATCATGATATTCTGGAAAAATCATATTTTATACATTTTACAAGAGAATATTATAAGATTCCTCCCCATTAGATTGTTTATTCTATGTTTGAATCCAACAACTACATTGTTCTTTTTCTGAAATGTGTTTCACCTTTACATTATACAGCTGGAGGCACAAAGACCACCTGGTCAGTTTTAAAAATTCACCCTTTTCTAAGTTGATTGTTAGTCCGGCTTCCCATAGTTTCTTGAACACTTATCTTAGAATCCTCAGATGGTCTTCCCATGTTATAGAGTAAATCACTATACCATCATGGCATACACCCACTCCTTTTATGGATCCTAGCAGTTGATCCATTGGGTTATCGCACGTGCATTCATCAGACCAACATTCTCATCCAAGGGAATTCATGATACCCTTTCAACAAATCTATCTTGGAAACAAAGTTAGCTTGCCCGATATTATGAAGTAACTGGTCTATAAGAGGTAAGGGATAACTGTCAGCCACACTGATAGGTTTCAGTTTCCTATAATCAGACTTCTTCTTCTTCTTCTTCCCAGCTTTAGCCCATTTTTATATGGGTCGCCATTGTGAATGAGTCGTCTCCATCGATTTCTGTCTTGTGCATCGTTCTCATTAATACCTTTTAATACCATATCTTTCCCTACACAATCACTCCATCTCTTTCTTGGTGTTCCCTTCTTCCTTTTACCTGCACTTCCATTTCCATCGTATGTCTTCCAACATGATGTTCCTCTCTTCGTAGCAGGTGTCCATACCATCGAAGCTTTCCCTCCTGTATTTTCTTCGATATTTCAACTGCCTATGTTGATCCTCTTATATACTCGTTTCTAATCCTATCTTCCCTTGTTACTCCAGATATCCATCTCAACATTCTCATTTCTGCTACATCCATCTTCTTCTACTCTATTTTCCTCATACTTGCTGTTTCTGTTTCCTATAATCAGTACACATCGTAAATGAGCCATCTGGTTTCTTCACCAACACACATGAGAACTGTAATGACTTGAACTGGGTTCTGCTAATCCATGCTCCAACAAATATCCAATTTCTTTCTTCAAAATATCTCGATGAAAAGGTGATAAGCGATATGTTTAAATGGGTTTCCATCTTCTCTGATCTGTATCTCATGTTTTGTCGGATCAGTATGCTTAGGTACATCTGCAAAAATTTCTGATAAGCTTCTAATCTCTTTGCTTCACCCCTTTGCTCAGCACGCTTCTGTATGTCTGTCTTAATTAGAATTAATGTTTCAAGTCTTTCGTCCTTAAATATTATAGAAATCATCAGGAAAAGGCTTATTCTCTGATTCCCGGCCTCTCTCATAAAACTATGAATATGGAACAGCCCTCTCTACGTCTGTTTTTTCTGTATTAATTCGTTAAAAGACGTACATAAATGACCGGTTTCCCCATAAAAGATATGGATAAAATTATGAGCAAAACTTCTCTCTTTCATTCATTTCTGGTAAATTATATGCCGCTTCCAATCAAAATTTATTACATATAATCTTGACTCAAACCTTAAACAAGTCCTTACTATATTAAGCATAATTCCGGTAAAATTTAATAAAGAATCTAAACGCTTTTCGAAAGTGAATCCCTCCTGCTAAATGTCATCAGCAGGTGTTGTCAGCCATTGAGTTGTAGTGCCCTTTCTGGCACTGTTTCGAGTTTCATTTAGAATTGGGACATTCGGTCTCACTCCTTTCTATTCAAGTTACGACTTCTCCATCGCCTCTTCTAAACATTTGTCTTTGTTCATGACCCCATTGAAGAAAAACGCAATATTCTTTCTTTCAAATCTCTCTCTCTCTCTCTCTCTCTCTCTCTCTCTCTCTCTCTCTCTCTCTCTCTCTCTCTCTCTCTCTGCGATACTAAAATGCTGTGGATTCAGAACTTCGATTTGTTTGGCCGTTTTGGTACTCAGACCTAAACGTGGTCCTCCAAATGCGAAGGAAATCCCTTGACGAGATCTGGAAACAGGGAATATGACCTAAATATTGGTGGTACAAACGAGGAAGGATTTAGCCAACTAAAAGGCTATCTAGAAAATCAATGCTTGAATCCCATCATATGTTTGGGAAATATATATGAAAAAAGATTTCATCCTCAAAATCACGATTTTGGCGAGAAAACGAAAAGTAAAACAGATACACTGGTATAAAGACAATTATCCTGTATTATGACGAACACAGGGTGTTGACTGGATACTGAACGCTGTTTACCGAATATGTATGGGCAAACTAAAGTACCTGCTCTAATACCAAGTGAGCAAGGTTGACAAATACGTTGCCTATAGAGATAAGCTGAGAGCCAAATACACATTAAACCTGCAGGTAAGGTGGCGGGTACGGTGGCACTGCCCAGTTTGCCGGGGCACGTCAGTACCGCGAGCCCAAGGTCTATAGACCCTGCGTGAACCTTTCTCTCATATTTCGAACATTCTTATCGAATCCTATACTTTTCTTTGCGTGGAAACGGGAATAATGGTAATAAAATTAGCCTTGTGATTCTTCCATTATTCCTTTGCTGTTATTGTAAATGTTTCTAGAGCTCAAATTCACTTAGAAATCAAATTCATAATTCTGCCGAAAACTCGACAAATAAAGTTTAAATCACTGAATGTTGATTATCTAGCATCACCACTAACACAATCCAAATAAAAATAATGAAAGCCAAAGACACTTGAATGATAAATTTTAATTTCTGTTAATATTACTTAACAACAATTAGAAGTATAAACGCAAGTTTCTTTGCTATACATAAGATCCTTCTTGATAACCCTAATCTTATTTTTATATTCACGAAATTATTTTCTTTCAGATTATTTCTGCTATGTTACATCACTGGCTAAATGTTCCCCAGGTATCCGTGGTAAATCTGTTCTTTCCTAAAATCTTTCGTCTCTGTAAAGACCTGCAAAGCTGCTTCTTTTCAAGCAACCCTCTGAGATGCCCTGAAGGTAAATACGTTTGCTTCGTTTTCAGAGAAAAAGAACGGCACCTCACTACGATCCGGCGTCTGAGCACCCTGTCTGTTCATGTATATATATATATATATATATATATATATATATATATATATATATATATATATATATATATATATATATATATATATACATATATATATATATATATATATATATATATACTATATATATATATATATATATATATATATATATATATATATATATATATATATATATATGTATGTTACCCATCCTTGACTCCTATTACCAGAGAAGGGGATTTAATATTTGGTATGCGTTACACCTGAGCGTTAAGGCAAACTAGTTACACACAATCTCTCCCCCACCCCTCTCTCTCTCTCTTCTCTCTCCTGTCTCTCTCTCTCTCTCTCTCTCTCCCTCTCTCTCTATATATATATATATATATAATAATATATATAATACTATATATATATATATATATATAGATATATATATATATATATATATATATATATATATATATAATATATAATCTATATATTATATATTCCATCAGGTCATCAAATCAGAGACAGAGTTATAAAAAAATATAGCATTTATTTAAAGTATAGCATTAGTTGAATAATCCAAATTCTTACAAGGTCAACAATGGAAAGATAATAATTCAAGTCTCACAGGCAAATCACTCTGATAACCCCCAGTATTTAAATGTCTCATCAGTAATTAGTCACACCAATCGTCTTCACCAAAATACTATAGTTCCCTCCACTCGGGAGGCTCTCTGTCCCTAGGACTCTCGGTCCCCTCACTAGAACCGCCTTTTAAAAGACACGAGAAGATACTCGTAAGCACACACAATTGCAAAGACAAAGTCAAATATTAAACAGAGCATCTTTACAAAATGTCAAACAGACAACAAGCCATCCCTTTGGCTAAAGTAAGTCAACACTTACCCATTGCAGCCTGAAAAACCACACACAAATAATTAAAACTTTTGCAGAGCTATCCCAGCAGTCTGCCTTACTCCACCATAGCTGTCTCCCTAGTTTCTCGGCTAAACATGCCATTATGAATAGACATAGTTCATACACATACACACGAACTCACACCCATCGTCAACTGGTCATAGCCAGTTTCCAAAGGCACTTGAAAAAGACCTCGTGAACGCACGAACATTGACCCGCTTAAATATGCATCTTCATATCGCGCCATCCCAGAAATGATTATCAGCTTTCTCAGGTCAACGCTTACAGGGGCTTTTCGGATGTTCTCTATGTGCGCATTCTAAAAAAGTACAGCACATTCACAATGGCATATTAAATATATTATTAATTATAGCCCTCTTTCATCTGACATATATATAATATATATATATATATATATATAATATATATATATATAAACTATATATATATATATAATATATATATGTATATATATATAATATATATATATATACATATATATATATATATATATATATATATATATATATATATATATATATAATATATATACATAATATATATATATATATATATATATATATATATATACTATATATATATATATATATATATATATATAGCTTTATACTTGTTGAAGTTCAGAACTCTTTACATCTTGGAAGAGGAGAATAAGGCGAGGAGGAAGGAAATAAGTTAATAATAGTAAGGGAGAACTGTCATATTATTAATGATTACAATTTTCTTATCTTACTGTTTATAAAGCAACAGTAAAGTGAAGGGAAAATGGTACCAGGTGAAAATATTAGGGTACTCAGACAAAGCTTTCCATTGATACTAATTTAATTCTAGAACACAAGGTAACAGCAATTCAAAACAATGGAATTTTGGTCCCTCTACAACTCAAGGTTACCAAAAATCATAAAAAATGAAATATATATATATATGTATAGATATATATATATAATATATATATATATATATATATATATATATATATATATATATATATATATATATATATATAATATACATATATATATAAGAGAGATACAATGAAACTTTTATTTTCTTGGAAAAATAAGGTATTTCTAAAGAAAATATATCACTTTCACACGACACATACTCAAGCGCACATCAATTTCCTAAAATTACTTAATTTACGAATTCAAACTAAACAAGTAATGAACTTTGCATATCAAAAGAATTAGCCTGTATATGCAAATCACTATAATAAGTTATACCAAAATAGATTAGAGCACATGGTATATGTATATTTTCCCTTTACAAGTTAAGGGTCTTTAAATCAATCAGTTAAAGAAAAAAGAATATCAACAAATAACCAAAATACACACACACACACACACACACACACACACACACACACACACACACATATATATATATATATATATATATATATATATATAATTATATATATACATATATATATATAATATATATATATAATATGATATATATATTATATATAATATTACAGTCAGAAATTCTTAGTAAACAAAAATAAGCAAAAAAGGAAGCCCCAACTTAACCAACAAGAATATGGTCATGTTTATTACAATATGAGACGTTTCATGCTGACGTCAGCACATCCTCAGTCTGCAATTAATAATAATATAAGCAAAATACGTCACATTCATTACATTACACATAAAAATAAAAAAAATGCACATAAAATAAAACTATATACAAAATCTAAAATAAAAAAGGGGGAAAAGATAAAAAAAATTACATAGATAAAAAATTTTGTTTAAATTAAAATTAATACTAACCTATTCGAGAGCAGAGAAAACAAGGCATAACAGCGAAACGGCCATACACGCCCAAAGAAACTCAGGCCAGAGAGAGAGGCTCTCGGCAGAGGTATTTGCATTCAAAGTGGGAGATTGGTGCTTTATATACAACGACTCAAGAGTAGCCAAGTATGTAGTTTGGCTGGTATGCAATAATGGAAAATTGGCTCTTTTCGATGGGAATTTTGTATTTTGATGCGTGTATTTCGATATTTGAAAAAAAATTTCAGGTGCGAAATTCTACGTCCTGTCCTATAGTTTCAATCCCAAGTGGATGAATCGCGGACCTGCAGTTACCTTCGCCAGGAACCAACGTAACTTCCAAGACATCTTGGGCATTCATATTTGTATATAACGTTAGACCTCATGAAGTCCTGCAGTTTATCCTTAAAATAAAATAAAAAACACTGATCTTTTTCGGATTCATAGGAATAAGACTGAGCCTGAGGAAGCCAAATTCATTCTCAATGATTTTTACCATTCTTTGTCATAATCTGTCACTGAAAAAAAGGTTTCGTAGCAAATATGGTAAGTTTTGGAACATTAAAATTTAACACTGGTTCCATCTTTGATTTGGTAAGAAGGTTATTGACACTTCTGTGTACAAGTCCTTTTGGAATTTTTTTTCGAAAAATACTCTAAAATATTAAAAACTCTGTTTCATGATGGAAGGCAATCCAAACTGATGCATATTTTAGGGCTCTTAAAAACAAGTGTGGTTATTGCAGTGGTCTTAAATCGAAAGAAACAAGAACTAAAGAAGTGCTGCCTAGTCCTGAAAGTACTTGGCTACTCCGTTTGCCTGCACAAAAGAGTTTACCATTAAAAATAAAGGTAGAGTCTCGCACTGCGAGATCCAGTAAAGTTTTAAAATTAATCTTACTAAAACGGCAGAAAACATCGTTATCTTGAAAAACCTCATCCAAAATGATATCAATAGTTTCTGACACTGGTACATTTGTAAATAAGGACTCGACATCAAAGCTGCACATCACCATCCTGTGAAATAATGTCATGTTGGAATTCGAAACCATTTTTAATGGTATATTGTGAGTTATAGAACTATGTTAAGATTTTTACCCAAAATTTAGATGTATTATATGAAGGGCAGTTGTATGCTGCCATAATTGGTCTCAAAGGGATACCAGTTTTATATATTTTTGGAAGCCCATAAAGGACTCCAAAAGAGGACCCTGTCACAAAAAGGTCACGAAAAGTCTCATCAGAAATAATGTCGTCTTGTTTTAGCTTCCTTAGGAATCGATTGATCTTATCTTCCTTTTTATATATGTCCATGAAGTTTGGATTCATCCGATAATATAGTATTCATTTTTTCAATGTAATCCTTTTTATTGAGAATGACCACTCCTTTACCTTTATCGGGTTAGCAAACCACAATATTTTCATTCTTACCTAAGTTCTTTAGAATTTCAGAGTCTTCTCTCCTAAAGTAAGTAGCTTTTTATTTTCCTTTTTAAGTATTATTTCAACGACTCAAGAGTGTCAATTTTAAGCATTTAAATAAGAGTAAAACACAGCAAAAACTATCAGATCTGTTACATTACTTTAGAAAATTGAAGGTTAAGTGGGCTCCTGACTTTAGGAGAGAAGACTCTGTAATAGCAGAAAAGCTCACATGACTATGATGCCAGAGGTCAAGAGAGCTGACAGGAAATGGAAAACACAAGTACATCGGAACAGAAAAGACATTAAATTGTATACATTCGTATGTCTATTAGCGTGTGTGCATTTGTATGTCGCTTAGTAGATGTAAGTCAAGAAGGAAATCAGATATAACCCCAGTATGGGACTTTATCGAGTCATTAGACAAGACTCTGTCAGTGGTGACCCGAAAACTGGGAGGCACTGGAAGATCCATCAGAAGGTAAAATGGAAGAAAGGCTTTAAAAAAAACTTATGCAGAGACATTGATTTCAGGTTCTAGAAAGGTGAAATGCAAAAAGATTTATAAGACAAATATTTATCCATTTCATTTCTTGAGTTTTTCCAGTGTCTGATAATTGTGGTTTCATTATTTCAGGATGGATTCAATTGTTGCTCCCTAAAAAGGAATTCTCTAGACTTTAATATGACATGTATTCAATAGAGACCCATAGAGCTATTTTGACAGCAGGGATGTTCTGTCTAACATGGTTATGCAGGGTAGTAATAGTGCATTGATGATTTTTGGGATTCTTTAATTTATTTCATCCAATATGATTATGTAGAAGAGTAATGGTATTTTAATTATCTTTGGGATTACTTTAATCCATTTTATTTCAGTTATCATGTTAGCTATTTCGGGAAATAAAGGTTATATTTTCATATAGCAAGAGTTTGAATTCTTCAATGATTCATGATTGACTTTCAGCTAGTTACAGGGAAGGCAGGTGATGAGAATCAGCAAAGGTAGGTCATGCTATCAGTTAGGAGTTCAAATGGGGTCATTTTCATCCCATAACAGCGGAGGCAGCGGTAAAGGGCGATTAGGCCCATGGATTACGTTTCTGGAGACACTGGGAATTATAAAGGAGTTAAGGGATGAGGTAGTTATGTACTTTTGGCAACTGTCCCTCTATTGCTGACAAAAGGTGTTTAAGTTGAAGTCAGCAAAATTCAAGTGGTTGAAGAGTCAGCCAACCTTCTCAGGCAGTGACAATGTTCATCGTGTGTAGATATGACAAGAGTTATAAATGCAGTGGAGGATTACTAGTGTAATAATTACGCACGATCACAAGTGTAATCATATAGTATATATGCGCGCTAATGCGGAAACAAACGAATCTAATGTGTTTAAGGTGCCGTTCCTTAATGAGGACGTAAGTGTTAAATACTTCCTTTCATTATTACTTTTTTTTATGTCAACAATTTGCTCACAAATGTATTTCATTTTTTTTTTTGTTTTGCTGTCAAGTGCAATGCATAGAAATATGCAGTACGACATGTTTCATTTTTGTATGTGAGAGTGTGTGAGGTAGGCAGAGAGGGCTGATCGGGTGACGAATTCAGCAAATACCGAGTAAGAAGCGAAGGCCCGTGTCACATTTCTTTCTCTCTCATCTCCTCCTGTTTTCTCTCAGCAAATTGACACAGATTTGATCAGCTGATCGACCTTGAACTTGAGAGGCAGGAACAGTTTTTCCTACCGTAGAGTTGAGAGATATTTGTTTGGGAATAGCGATTTATTGGGAATTGATGCATGCAATTTCTCTTATTGGGGATTGACACATTATTACTTTTGATGATGGTGGTTTGTATGGGGATAAATATATCAATGTTATTGAGGTCGGGGTGAATTCTGAATAATGAGAAGAAAAAATGGCCGAAGCAGTTAACAGGCAAACCTTGGTGTATAAGATAACTAATATAAGAGCGGGAGTTAGCCCTTTTCGGGGCATTGTTGATGGCATTCTGACCAAGCCAGTGCACATTTTTATTGAGGGAGTGGATAACTACTTAAATTCCAAGGGAATTAAAAATAATGCAGATGCGTTCACAGAGCCAAAAACCTTGTTAGATTTCAATAAAAGGAATTTGTCATTTAGATGCTGTAGTTTCCAACACACAAAATGTTGGTCATGGACCAAATTACAAGCATTTCTGAGGGCAGCTTATGGGACAAAGAAACACGGAGATATAGTGAGATTCCTAAGAGGTTTTTACAAGATTAGGAAAGGTAATAAAGATCTTGTAGAGTACAGTTCTCAACTTTTTGACTCAGCAGGAGAATGGATACAGAAATTGAAAAATTCCACATGGGTAAATGGGAATAATATCTCACTTGATAACTTACAGAATCTTGTTCACTTCTTGCAGCTTCTTGTATATAGCTGTGATGAAAAAAATTGTACCTACATCAGATGAGGAACTGATTTATTCCCAAATCAGAAACAAATGTCCAAATGTCCCACGGTGGATAGTACATTTTTTAATGGGACCAGTCCAAGAAATACAACCCTAAAAGATTAAAATTTTCTGTCTCCTCGTTTTTGTGCAAAAGTGGAATATAAGCAAGGGCAAGAGCAGTTGCGTTGCTTCAATTGTAATAAACCAGGGCACACAAAGAAAGTATGTAGAGTCAAATATTGTGGAATATGCAAAAATGCAGATCACTTTTGGCAGTCTTGTCTGTCTCAGAAACGGAGAGATGCAAGACCCACACCTCAGAAATCTGGGAGTTATAACGTGACAACTTCCCAGGCTAGTTACTCAAAGGGACATAGGAATCAGTGAAATTTTTGGAAAGCCGGCCAACAAACAGGGTACAGAGGATTTGTATTTGCCATTTTCATTGGCAAAGGGTCTTCCGTAAATCTCATGGTCCATGGCCTATATCAGTCCATGTTCTCCCAATACCCTTTGAAACCCCCAACAACAATGGTGTGTGATGTGCAAGCCCATAGATTAAATATCTTAGGTTTTATAAGAATACTGTTTACTCTGGGTGATAGAGTACTGATAGAACCATTTTTTATGATAAAAGGGTTGCATTGGGCAACAGACTTTTGCTGGGCCATCCTGCATGTAGGAGACACAGGATATCGGTCCATACTGGTGTTAGTGGCATACCAGTTGGGATACCGGGTGTTTTTATTCCACATGCGGATATAAGTGAAACTGAGGATACAGAGGTTAATATTTGGAATACCAGCAGTGATATTGGTAATAATATGAGCAAAAAATGGTGGTCACATCAGTGATACTAGTAGGAATACAGGCGGTGGTATTGGTGAGCACACCAATGATATGGGGGATACTGGCTGTGGTGTTGGTGATTATAACGGGGATATTGGTGATCACGGTGGTGTTAATGGGGATATTTGGGATATCGGCGGTAACAATGGCAGTTATGATGGGGATATCAGTGATAATGGTGCCTATAGTAGGGGTACTGGTGACAATTTTGGCATTATTAACAGCGGTAATATGAGAAATAACAATGGCTATACTGATACTAACATTGGTGATATGGTGAATGGAATAAGGGGCACTGGTATAAAAAAGGGTGATATTTATGGGGATGTGGAACATGAGGATACTAGGTATAATAGCCCAAAATATAAAGGTGTTTTATCAGAGGATATTATTTTAAATCCAGGTACAAGGACTATGGTCAAAGTCAGACTGAGGGAACTGAAAATATCCAAAGAGGTGTGCATAATTGAGGGTAGTGAGAAAGTAAGAGGGGTTATTAGCACAGTATCAGTGAACAAAGTATCAAATACTGGTGTTACAAAGGTGGAATTATTGAACTGTAATGATACAGTTAGGAAATATCAGAAGAACGCTTATGTGGTAGATCTCCAAGATTGGTATAATGAAAATGGTTCAGTGGCTATTGTAGGGGGAAAAACCAAGTTTTCAGAGGCAGAAATGCAAACAAGGAAGAAAATCTTCAGAGAACATTTAGCTAATGCAGACTACAACGAACATATAGAAGTGATAAGCTAACTTCTGGCTGAGTTTGGAGATACTGTAGCATTAAAAGAGGATAGGTTAGGACTGACTAGTGTGTTAGAACATAAGGTGAACCTAGTGCGTCCCCATACAACTTTCCTCTGTTCGCAGTGCCTAAGAAGGATGGATCTGTCCGGGTGTGCGTTGATTTTAGACGCTTGAACAAGAAAACAATCCCAGACCGTTATCAAGTCACGTGCATACTATACATTTTTGTAGATATTGGGGAACGTAGAATATATACGTCACTGGACGTAGCACTGTTTTTTTTTTTTTTTTTTTTTTTTTTTTTGCAGGTTCCTCTAGGTGAAAATTGTAAGGAATATAAAGCTTTTTCGGTACCCAAGGGACATTTTGAATTTATGGGGATGCCGTTTGGTTTGTCTTTCACGAGGTTAGTAAACAGTTTTGCACGGGATATTGAGTAAAAATGTCTTTGTGTACCTGGATGTTTGGGGTTGAGGAATGTGAGCCAGTATTAAAAGGAGTTAAAAGCAATGATGTGTCTGGGAGTAGCTCCATTCCAAGAAGTGCTGATTTTGTGGTAAATAAGAAGTATGAAGTGGTGTATGTGCACTTTCGTGGCGACAAACCCATAGTGTACCGTGAATGATAAAGGATGATTGTGTGCTGCAGTTGCAGTGTTTAACTGGCGTGCACTATATCTAACCCCCTCTTTAGATACGACATGACCTAAATATGTAATTTGCTTCTTCAAGAAGGAACATTTAGCTAGCTTAATTTTCAATCCTAGTAACCCAAATCTCCTAAGTACTTCCTTAAGTACTTTCATGTGATGCTCAATCGAGTCATTTGCAATCAATATATCATGGAGAGGATACAATCGAGGCATTAATTTTCACAGCAAAGTAGAGAAATGCTTGTCTCTGCCGTAATCTTGAGGTTACTACC
This sequence comes from Macrobrachium nipponense, assembly GCF_015104395.2. Taxonomy (NCBI): domain Eukaryota; kingdom Metazoa; phylum Arthropoda; class Malacostraca; order Decapoda; family Palaemonidae; genus Macrobrachium; species Macrobrachium nipponense. The sequence goes on along the minus strand of NC_087208.1, from coordinate 12,890,995 downwards.
CGAGAATGGTGGAAAGAAGCAACGAGAAATAATTATATGTGAAAATTGCCATTGGAGATAATGTATTCCTAAAAATCAATTTGAGAAATGAACTAAATTGCAAGTTAGGTCCGAAGTATCAGGGTCCTTTTAGAATTATTGAAGAAAAGAGAGAAAACATATTTGAATTAGATGAAAAGACAGGTCGGTCGAAATTGACACATACCAAAGATTAAGAAGACGGGAAAATGAAAGGTACACTGCGCTGTTGAACTTTTTTTCTAGATTTTGCAAATGGGTCATGATTTTTAACATTTTTTCCTTTTCTTTTTTCACTACTTTCTTATTATGCGCAACTGCAGCGATTTGGCATAAAAACCTGGGGTTATTGTTGTAATAATGGAATCATTGGGGTGAAATGTTTGGGAAAATACTGTAGAGTCGAGAAATATTTTAAATGATTTCTGGTGGTTATTTTGGTGGTGATTTCTGATGGTGTTGAATTTTGGTGATAATTTTTGGTGGCTATGATATCTAGTGGCTATGATTTTTGGGGGTGCTCTGTGGTTTTATGAGCCAATGGGGTGGTGACTGTGGTTCTTTGTGGTGTTATGGTTCTTGGGGTGGTACTGTTGTATTGTGGTTTTACGGTTTCCTTAGTGAGATGGTGTATTCTATGAGGTTATACTCACCAGTTATATGGCAGTATATGGTATATAGTTGATAATTTGTGGATTATGGTTTTCTGAGGTTTATATCCCAATTTCTTGGGTGTTACATACAATGTGGCGGTTTCACAAATAATTTACTTTGAGGCATATTTGGGGGTGTTTAAATGGCTTAGGATTTAGTCTGTGGTGGTGTATTTTATACTGGTGGTTATATAATGGGGGTGGACAATTTTTGGGTACCCATGTGGTAACGACGAGGATTTCTTGAGAGCATTTTGAAGGTTAATGTGGTAATGTGGTATCAGTGTGGATTTATTGAAGATTCCCCAGCGAGGATCAATGAGGATTTAAGGCTAATTTGAGGTTAATGTGATTTCGGGATTTACGAAGCTAACTAGACAGGGCAATGTTGCTGATTGGGGATGTGTTGAATAAACAGGTTGTTTGGTGCTGACAATGTTGTAGTGTCTCGGATGAGACCAATTGTTGATATTTTCTGGGAGATGGTACTGATATATTGTGGCGGTAATTTATGTAGGTGATACAAACTACATTCGGTAATGTGATAAAAGATTCGATTTATTAATTTTTTAGAAGGGGAAACCCGTAAGCTTGATTAAGTGGTTTTAATGGTATCTTTATATAGGGTTTCTGTGGTAGAGAGGGTGTGAAATTTATCTTAGGATAGTTAAGATAGAAATAAGAGTCAACATTATATTTGATGGAGGTTAGTTGTTTAAACATTATGGCGTTTTGTTGGTGTACTTGTCAGATAAGGAATTAATTGTGAGTGGTCAGTTAGGGATAACAGTTCTCCTAGAAAGTTTTAAAAGAGGTCAGTGGATAAAGATCATATATAAATTAGTGAGGAATTTCAGTCTTTAGTAATTGACTATGAGGTTGGGCATGTTAGGTCATGACAGATTCATGTGCTAAAATAGGAATTTATTTCTTGTAATACATAGACTTGTGATGGGGTCAATTAACACCTATTAAGGATGAAACACGGAGACACGATGACTTTAGAGAATTCCCAAGCTAACATTGAGTGGTAACAACGAAAACAACTTAGAATCTACTGCATCAGATGTTTGGTCTTCACACAGGCGACAAGGTCATGGATCGCTACAAATACAGGGACGAGATATCGTCAATGGCTCGTGTAGAGTTGTCTTAGGATAATTTCTGTAATAAATCAAAGATTTATGATACTTCTACGAAGCGGGTGGAGGAAGCACTTGCATGGAAGTTGCAGAATATTTCAAGTCAGCAACAAGGAGGCGGTTATGATTCCTTTATTGGAAAACGGCGAATCTGCAGATTATCAACAAGGGTGTTAGGATACACCTACAGGGGTGACAAACCCTCAATGACTCATGCAGAGTCGTTTCGGAATGGTTTATGGTGCTCAGCCGACGGATCTACAATGCATCGACAAAGGTGTTCATGAAACACCTGCATGGGGATCACAAAGCAGTTAAAGTTCCACCTACATTGGAGACAATTACGATTCCTCAACATCTTTCATGTTACTTATTTCGAGAAATAAAGGTTATATTTTCATATAGTGAGAGTTTGAATTCGCCTAAGATTTACAGACAGGGGATGGGAATCAACAAATGTAGGTCATGCTATCAGTTAGGAGTTCTCCCCTTTTAGTCAAATGGTATCATTTTGATCCCATAATATATATATATATATATATATATATAATATATATATATAGATATATATAATAATATATATACATATATATATGATATATATATATATATATTATATATATATATATATATATATATATATATATATATATATATCTGTTATTCAGATTCACATTCATTTACTTTCTCCTGTACTTCTGGACTCAGACCACTCAAACTTTCTTGGCTTGAGGTCGGTTCTATCTCCTCAGTAACCCACAACACACAATACTTCTTCCAAACTCTCTTCCACCACTGCCATCCTCCAGTGCAGACTACGGGGAATCCCGCCAATCACACTTCCTGTCACTCCCAACTCTTCTTCGTTCACATTAACGCCTATACATTCACCTTCTCTACCTCTTCAGTCAACGGGATACCACAAATTCTGTATGTATCTTCGATGCCAGTTAACTCTAACCCCTATATCATATTACTCCTTTCTTCAACAGCTATTTTATTAGCTATTAACCCTGGATAGGTTTCGTTATATCGCTACCCCGTTAAAGGTCGAGCTTGACCCAAGTGTCTAAAAAATTTGCCAAAAATCACTAACTTAATTTTTGCTGTACATTTTAGTTTCTAAAATAAAGTTTAACATTCACAAACACTACTGAAAAGATTAATAATACCCATCAACAAATTGAATATTTATTACAAATATTAAAAAAATAAGTATATACAAAAATAATTTACAAAATTATTTATAAAATATACAAAATAAGCTTTATACACAAAAATTGAGGGAATCCTTCCTAAAACTACAATTTACAATATGTGACTGCCAGAAATGGTCAAAATCTGAAAAGAGAAAAAAAGGGTAAATTTTTTTGGCCAATAAAAAAGTCAAAATTTTACAATTTTTTGGGGGGGCTAATTTTTTTTATGGAATAAAGTCATATTATCCTATAACGTGATTGTGTAAAAATATATTTGGACAAAGATAATATTAGCTGTTATATCAGGGGCCAAATCTAAAGGTAATTTTTTTACCTAGTATTTTCACCATGAAAATTTCTTATAAACATCGTTGTAACTATTATAAAAAATGGCCACAATCCACACCAACTTCGACTTGCACTAACAAAACTATAAATTGAATTTGCTATGGTGAACCTATTGCTCTTTTTTTTAAATTAATAATATATGAGGGTGTATAGCCATATTTGCAGTTTGGCAGCTTTGTCATAAGATAATTCTCAGGAATGTTATTCTCTCTCTCTCTCTCTCTCTCTCTCTCTCTCTCTCTCTGTATATATACTATATATATATATATATATATATATTATATATATATATATATATATATATATATATATATATATATATATATATATAGTGTGTCAATGGTTTATTGACATAAGCTGATGTAAATATATACACCAGATAAGGCACATACCCACTATTCCCCTCCCCTTGTCACGTCCCCTCTCTCTCTAGTCATTTCAAGGTCATCTGCTTCACCTCTCACACACTTGACATTTTTGCCATAGAGGTGTCAGCAATCTCTAAATTATCATCAACATCACCTTCTAATTCCATTAGATGTAAGTTGATGACATCCATGCCCAGAGAATATTGGCTGCTGGCCATTGTTCACGAGAACTGCAAAAAATGCAAAAACTGAGAAATTGGCATCCGAAAAAAAATTGGACCAAATGGCAATATAAGGCCATCCAGGGTTTTAATTAAATCAATCCCTTCTGTATCCCAAACAGCGTTGCCACTGTGACCACATTCAGTGTGGGTAAATGACTAAACGGCAGTGTTGCCAATACAATTACATCCACATAATTTGCCCCTGTAATTGTCATAGTTTACTATCAGTAGGAGATGGATAATCGATTTCACTTTATAGATTTTGATACATACCTAACTTTTATTTAAGAACCAATTTTTCAAAAATATTGTTTTTATATATTCTATTCATGTTAGTTGTTTTTATTATTAAAGATAATTACCAAAATTTAAATCAAAGGTACAAAATTTATTTTTACAAAGAAAGATATGGTAGTAGTCAGTGTGGCCACAGAAAGATGCCAGATATCGCTTTTTGGCCACATTATCAGACAAAAAAAAACACACAATGGCAACACTGATCCCAACAAATCCTTCGAAATCATATTTGCCATCTACCAAACTTTCATCAAACAACATAGCAAAAGGTTCTCTCTAATTCCATTCTCTGATTCCTTTACAGACTTTCCCTCTTTCTGACATTTCTTCCTTTTTGTAACCATCACTAGTAGTTTATTCCCCCACGAACTATCCTCCTCTTCTTCAACAACTTCCCTACTTTGCTCTCTTGCCAAGGCTTCTATTATAAGATGTATTTTTAAATAGTCCGTGGTTCTCTCCATTTCCTCAACTGATTATAATGTGCTTGTATTTCCTCTTTTTCTCCCTTTTCATTTTCATGCTATAAGATAAAATAACTTAACCCATTTGACCAAACCCTTCTTACCAGGTATGGTCTTTCATTTTTGCCCCACATTTTACTTACTGTTAATGTACCTTTCTCAATTACTTTCTTTAACACTTTATCCCCAACCTTGTAATTCTCAAATCTTTCATTAGTTTGTCTCCACATCTTCTGCTCCTCCTCACTCAAACTTAATCTTGCCTTTACAAATCTCTCATAATATTCATTATATATTCGCTTGGAGATATGCCAGTGCTTTTATGTACTGATACGTTATAAACTGACACAGCCTTACCTAACCACAAATCCCATTCATTCTATCTTTCAGTCATAATTCGTAACAGTTTACTCAAAGTTCTAATGGTTCTCTCTGCTAACCAATTAGCCATATGCATGTAGGGGTTTGTATGTACATGCATTAACCCCCATTCTCTCAACATTTTTTCAAATTATTTTCCAACAAACTCAGGCCCATTGTCACTCAGCATTTGCACAGGCCTTTTCACACAAACAGGCAAAAATCTCGTACTGACCACCCTTCCTACATTCACACTCGTCTTATTTTTCACACGTACACAACTCAGAAACTTACTTTTATGATCCACCATCACTACTGCTCCTATATTCCCGCATGCGGTTAGTGACATGAAAACACTATCAATCTGCACTAATTCAAATGGTTCTTTCATACTTAACCTCAGTACAGGTGGGCCTGCATGTACTCTCAGATACTTTCCTCTCTGACACTTTTCACATGCCGTTGCTGTGTCTGCACAAATTCTCTTAAAATATGGTGAAAACATTCTCTCTTTCATACACTCAACCAACTTAAACCTCCCCATAGCCGTACCACTAACTTACACGTTCCTATAGCATCGCTTTCCAAAAAAACAGGCACATACACCAACTCAGCCAACCACTCTCTTGAAAAGTAGACTATACCTTCGCACAAGACAAACCTATCAGCAAACTTCTTGTAGTCACTCAAGACTTAAGGCCATAACCTTAATGGTGCTCCCTCTCTCACACAGGCTCTCAACTTACTTACAGAAAAACTATTTGCTGCATTCTTTCTCCATCCTCCAAAGTCAACAACTAGCTATCACTTCCACTGACCTCTATCACATCTTCATTTTCACTCTGACTCATACTAACTAGCCCCACAAACTTAGCCATATAGACTTATTCATTCTGTATCTTAGCTACTACTTACTCTGCCTTCAACAACAGTCCTTCCCCCACATCCATGATCAACTTATTCATTCTAAAACAAATTCATTCCTAATAGGAAACAACAAGGCATTTATGCATTTCCTAACACCACAAACCTACGCTCTACCTTCAAATTTCTAATTTTTTTTACTCTACATCTTCCCACCATGAAATATTTCCTGTTTTCCCTTTTATTCAGATATTTACAATTCTTCTTTTGATACTCAAGCTCATCTTTTCTATATCTCTTACTACTTGCGCATTTACTAAGGAAATTTATGCCCTTGTATCTACTAATCCACAATACTGACAATAGTTTATGCTAACTCCTACTGTCATTTTATCGCTTTTATCATGTTCATACTGATACACCTCGGTCTCACCTACCAAACAAACTTCTTTTTCATCTTCCCCCTTGTCATCTACTACTAAAAGCACAGAAGGTTCTGCTTTCCTAATGTTTACTTCCTCCACATACTCCTTTTCGTAATTCCTCCTCTCAACAACCCAGATATAGTGCACTCCAGTTAAACACTGCAACTGCAGCACACAATCATCCTTTATCATTCACGGTACACTATGGGTTTGTCGCCACGAAAGCGCACACACAAGACTTGATACTTCTTACTTACCACAATTAGCACCTCTTGGAATGGAGATACTACCAGACACATCATTGCTTTCAACTCCTTTTTATACTGGCTCACATTCCTCAACCCCAAACATCCAGGCCTCTTGCAGACTTCATTTATCACTTATGCTCGGAAATCATTTATTTTAGCAGGCACTCTCGCTTTCAATCCATACTTGCTAGATCTTTCAATCCATGCCATATGCTTTCAAACAAAGAATCTCCACCTCCCTTACTTTCATGGGCAAGTACTTACCCTTTTGGCAGATCTAAGGATTTATATCCCTTATTTTCTCTATAGTTAGCTCTCCAGCAATCTAGAGGTCATATCCGTGACGACATGTCTTTTCCCCAGGATATACTCCACTGCAAAATCAAAATCACTTAAATTTTCCAATGTTCTTGCAATCCTTCCATCCACATCTTTCATTCTTTGCAAATGTAAAAGGGGCTGATGATCCATTCTTTCCACAAATTTCACTCAGTACAAGAACAGTCTCAAAGCTTTTACACAAAACCTCAATGCTGCCAACTCTCTTTCAGTCACTGAATACTTCCTTTCAGGCACACTATAGGCCTTAGACACATAAGCAAACACCCTTTGTCTCCCAACTCCATTCACCACCTGTTCTTGCATCAGACATCCACCTATTGACATACCACTAGCATTGGTATATACTTCCAACTTACTTGCATTTAGATTATAGTCTGGATACGCCATCACCACATCTTTTACTACCTCTTCTTTCAATCTTTCAAAGTCTTTTATTATTCTTTTATCCCACTTCAGCACGGTGCTTTTCTTACATCCAGTCCATTTCATCAATGGTTAGATATGCCTAAACAATCTTTAACAAATTTCCAACCAAACTCTACCAGCCCTAAAAGCGCACACAATTCACACACCATCATGGGTCGTAGAAATCTCACACCTTCCCCACAAACTTTTCCGACTTTCTTAAACCCAACACACCTACCATATGCTCCCAAATACACTCACACTTTGCCACTTTAACTTTCTTCCCACTTCCAACTTTCTTAATTAATACCTCATCCACCAACCTTTTATATCTTTCATTGTCCTACTTGCAACCAAAATATCCAGAAAGCCCATCACATTCTCACAAGGAAACACACTCAGTACCACATTCATAGCTCTCTGGAATGCTGCAGATGCAATTGCCAATCCAAAACTTAGATTCCTAAACTGCTTGTGTGTTTTTGGCGTGGAAAATGCAGTTATTGGGTGGGAATCTTCGGCAATCAGCATCTGGTAATAACCCCTTACTAGTAAACACTTTCATCCCATTCATTCTATACATACACACTGACACTACATCGATAACCTCTAAATCATTCATTCATTCATTCTGACACTACACGCATGGGGAACCTTTCTTTCCTGTCACCTCATTCACTCTCCGATAATCTATACATTCAATTTTCCATCTGGTTTTCTTATGGGTACTATAGGGTTATTCCCCTCACTCTCACTAAGCTCTATAACTTCCACTTATTCAAGCTTCTCACACTGCTGCTCTATCTCTTTCGTTACTGGGGCTGGGGAATATCTAAGACTTTGGTTTATCTGGGTTTTATCAGTCAATTGGATCCTAAACTCTGGCAATCTCGCTGTCCCAAAATCTTCATCACCCTGACTTAACACTCCTCTCCTTTCCCACAACGTATATACTTCTCTTTTCTCTCAGCTTCACTTTCTCATCTAATTTTTCTTTAGTCCATCCCTCTAACTTTTCACTATCAACCATCACCTCGTTCTCCCCAGTATACCCATTATCGCTCAAGTCTATCACACTCTTTAAAGTTCCTATATATTTGCAATGTATTCCTCTCCATATTTTTTTTTACCAGTATTACCACCAATCTGTACACTCCCACTGACATTGAACAACTCTATCCCTTTAACATTTGAGAATTCACCACAACTAACCCCCATCATTTCTAGTTACCCTGATCTACATTTTTGCTCTTACACAATTCTGTTGGGTGCCCATGAGTTCCACAATTGTTTCAATGACTTCTGGGGCTCTTACACATTCTACCAAAATACTCTTTCTTCTTAATATCCACATCTTGCTACGTTGACCATATTCAAATTCCCATTACTATTACTCTAGCATTATCTTATCCTATTCCCTGTCTGACCACAACCAAAATATTCTAAGTTTTAAGTTTTCTATCTTCTGACAGTCTTTGATCAAATGACCATTTCCTCCCCAGCCGAAGCAAGTACCTATTGTCCACTTACAGGATGATTTTTCGTATCCTACTTTCTCATATCTAAAACAGGTTTCCTCCCTAACGTTCATCTTTGTTTAGGGTCCTTTTCCATTAGAGCACTGTCTTCCCCCATTCTCATTTCGATACCTTTCCCTACTTCTTCCATCCCTGTTCCTATTACTTCTACCATTATTATTTTGGCTGCTCCTGTCTCTGGATCGTTCATGCTTACTGCCATAAGATCCTCATGTATCAAAGCTTATGTACTATCGTGTACAAAAGTCCGTTCCCTTAGCCATCCAGAGAGTTTCGAATTTGAAACACCGAAGCAGTTGAACATGTAACTAATGGAAGATCCAGCAGATGTTGCGCCGCAAGGACATACGGGAACAAGAATGAGGAGTGGGAAGCAGGCATTTTTCTTGAGCATACGATAACGTCTCCTTATTCTAATATCGTCAAGAAAGTAATCGTAAAGATTTTGTTGTTGACGGTAAGGTTTGAGTGCAAAATGCGCTGTTAAGAAAATATGCGAAATAAATATGAGAATATAGGTGCTTAGGAAGTCATATCTTAGCTTGTTTATCTTCTCCCAATTCCTCAACAGGGCAACTGGATCTGTTTTCCTCAATTTAACTAGATGATGGAGAGAGGAAAACCACTTTGCGTCTGAGAGAGAGAGAGAGAGAGAGAGAGAGAGAGAGTATTAAAAAGGATTTGTTTGAAATAAGTATTCAGGTTTATTAGGAATGACTGTGCAGTTAATACTGTTACAGTTAAGAAAAGTCGATTTTCGAAGATACCGGATGAAAATAATATTACTTTCGATCCCGACAGAAGTTTCACTCAGAAATTATTTTGGAATAGATTCCTTGAAATCCAGATTTAAGATTTTTTTTTTATTAACATTAATGGACCATAATGGAAATTCACAGTATAATTTTTATCGTGTAAGTTAAATTTGTTTAAAAAAGTTTTTCTTCAACATCGGTATTTATCACGCAAAATATGTTTTGAGCCAGACGAGGTTATTTTTGGAACGACTCAAATGAAGAGCTGGTTTCCTCAATGCGAGTTTGAGTCGACCCACTATTGAATATATGCGGTTCCAGGTTTCCTTTGAGAGTTAACATCGTTGCTAAGTAGCCTTTTAATCTTTTGTGCTTTTTCTATTTGATTTAATCTAGCATGCATTTAATTCAAACAAAACTCTCTTAAAAGCCTTGCTAAAACTGATTGTGATGAACGAGATACACAACAACAATGGGAAAACTGAGATTTACCGTTTTTCTTTTTCTCACTGTAATAAACCACATTCCAACGCTCAGGTCTTCGGTAAGATCTGATCAAGAAACAATATTTATAATAAAAATAAAGAAAAATCTAATCCTAGATTTTTATCACAATGTAATAGGAGATCTGCGGGCAGGTACAAGCAAAACTTTTACGCAAATATAACAATCTTATGCATTATTAAAAAAGAAAAAGGAACTAAAAGCTCACCGCCGATAAACGAAATAGACAGTTAACGTAAATCAATCCGTAGGGACCACATGAGACAACAATACGGGAAAAGTACGAGTCGGTGTGGAACAGAAGACCGTAACAGGCTCACCGGACGTCGCTGAAGCCAACTCGTGGCGTCGAACTTCAAAAGTGAAAAATAAAAAATGTTCAAGATACTGAATAAATCCTGGAAATTTACCCAAAAAATGCAAGCAGTGTTTCGTCTGCAAAAAGCACATATTATACAGTCATGGTCCAAAGAACAGGTTCAAACAATTCTGAACAAAAAGTCCTCAAAAATGTACAGCCGCCTTGAAAATACACAAAGTTGACGTTGTCTTTTCCTAACAAGGACAATAACATAAAAATTGTTGGAGTTAGTATGTGAACTTGAAGAAAATTTACTTAAAACAGTTTTGTTAAAACTACTTACTAAATGGCTTTAGATATTTTTTTAATTTAGTATATTTAACTTTCTAATGCTCTTTAAACATTTCAGGGGCGGTGTCCCTGATCTGGTGGAGGCTCTCCTTAGGGTTTGCATTGGCCTACTGTGCGAGTCCTTCGCGGTTTTGTTTTGTTTTTTTTTTTTTTCTGCAGATGAGTGAGTTTTAACTTTATTATTGCTCGTAATTTTTAAAACTGATAATCTTGTAATTTCAGTAGATTAGCGTCGCACTTAATGTTTTGTACAAATGCAATGGTTTTTATAAAGGTGATGATTTGCATAAGACTGGTCTGAGTTCCTGCCTTAACAGTTAACTTGTACTAGTCAGCCATATGTTAATTGTGTTTTTATGGTTATTGAATTTATTAGCTTAATCCACTCTGTGATTTCAAAAGTCATTTTTTGGAATATATTAGTTTGGTAAGTTTTATTCTCATATGTAACTAAGTTTTCAGTTTAGGTCAGTTTGATCTGTATATAAAAAACTGTAGAATGATTACTTATGGATTAGTGTTTCTGGCTTTTCAAAGCCCCCATTTCATTTTTAGTTTTGGATCATGATAGCTATTAAAATCTTAAAATGCATGGTTTTAACTTTTTAGATATTTGGTAGATGATAGTATTTTGAATGTTTGATGTTTTATGGATTTTCTAATTCGAAAAGACTTTGCATAAAAGAAAACTCGCGTAATGAACAACAGTGCACGTTAATTTTTCGTTGTGGTATAGCATAGTGTGGTATAGCATAGTTAATCCACAAAACCTAATCAGAAAATGTGCTGCATGCAACATTCCGACCCATCCACAGTGTGCTGAGGTAATGCAAGATATGAGAAAAGACACAAGAATTTTTTGCTCAACATGTCTACCATGGATAGACAATGTTATTAAATCAAGATTGAATGTACAAATAGTTGAGGATGAAGAAGAAGAAGAAGAGGAGGAAGGAAGAAGAAGAAGAAGAGGAAAACGGAAGAGAAGTAAACAAAACTGAAATGACAGAAAAAGATAAGGAAAACAAAGAACAAGATAAAAGTATGGATGCAGAGATACTCATTGATACTACATATGAGGCTATAAAGCAGCATACCTAAGAAGAAATAAATTACGATATGACAACACAAAAGAAAATCCCGAAGAGGCTCTACCCAGATCTACACAATGACGGGAAAGAGGAAAAAATATACAAAAAAGACAAAGTCTGCAACCTTTTGAAAAGAGGGAATTGCAGATTTGGAGAAAAATGTTACTACAAACATCCTAAGGTATGTCACAACTATGAAATATATGGTAAATGTGCATACCTAGATGGCTATGAGGATGATTGCAGAGATCTACATCCAAAAATATGCAAAAACCTAAAAGAAGGAAAAGATGTAAGTTCGACAAAAATGTAAATATTATGCACCCTGTAGCCATGAAACATAATCAAATAAATAACCAATCAAGTAATAAAATCCAAAATAAGAAAGAAACAAATAAAGAGAGGAATGAAGAATATCAGGTAAAAGAAAAAAGCAAGCCATCAACGAGATATGCAGAGGTGTCAGCAAAACATTTCAAAGCATCAGCTCCAAGATTCTACTCAAGAGATAATAACTGTTTTTATTATGCAAGAGGATATTGCAGATATGGAGAAAATTGCAGATTCAGACACAAAATGAATAATTGTGATGAAGGAAGAACAAATATTATGGAAAAGTTGGATTTTTAATGTCAGAATTTCTGGAAATGAAAAAAAGAACAACATACCAGAACAGGAAAGAGACATGGGAAAATCCTTATTATTACCAATATTAAATGAAGGAAAAAACACGCAAACCATCATAGTGATGAATGCGCAGGGTTTAGTTACGAGTAACTCAAAAAGAAAAATAGAGTACTTAGAAGAACTAACCCAAATTGAAAAGAAAATAGATATAATGAATATAAGTGAAACCTGGTATTCCCAAGAGACTGGGAATGATGATCAAATAAAAGGGTTCCAAACTTATAGATCAGATAGAAAAAATAGGAATCAAGGGGGAACCGCAATATATGGGAAAGACAAAAAACAAGGAAAAATATATGAGAAATATAGTAACTCAGAATGTGAACTAATAGCGGTAGAATTTGAATCTGGAAAATTAATGAACATAGTTATATATAGACCTCCTAATACTAAAGAGTTTGACTTAGTAATAGAAAAATTGGATGATATATGTAGAAATCAGGACTGGAATATTCTCCTATCTGGAGACTTCAACTTTCCTTTCGTAGACTGGAAAGAACGAATAGGAGATTGTGGATGTACTTATACATATAAAAAAGAGAGTAATAGTAGTGCAGAAGATAAGAGGCAATTCGAAAAGCTATTAGATATGCTACTAGAATACAACATTCAACAAATAAATCACCTGCCAACAAGAAAGGAAAATACTTTAGACCTAGTATTTGTGAACGAGATGAATTATGTTAAAGAAATAATAGTTTATAATGCGAGTATTTCAGACCATAATGTCATAGAATTAACAGTCCATTCCAAAGCAAGTGAAAACAGAGATAAGCAAGAAATGAAAAAGTGGGAAGGATATGGAAAATACAACTTCTACAGTAAAAATATAAAATGGTCAGAAATAAATGAAGAATTAAACAAAGATTGGGATAACATTTTCGTAAGTGATGACATAAGGGTAAATACGGAGATATTATATAAAATATTAGAGAAAATAGTGGATAAATATATACCGAAGAAGAAAAGTAAACATCAGTCATGCATACCAAGAGACAGAAGGGTCTTGTTCCAGAAAATCAGAAAGTGGAAAAAAGGTCTTGCAAAAGAAAAAAATGCATGGAAAGTTATAGAACTAAAAAGTAAGATAGAAAATACAGAACAAAAGATTATACAATCAAAAGAAAATGAAAAACGGGACTTGGAAGAAAAAGCCCTATTAAATATCAAGCAAAACCCCAAACTATTATACTCATATGCGAAGAAGATGAATAAAGAAGAATAGAAATAGGCCCTCTAAGAATTGAAGGGAGATTAACGAATGAAAAAAAGGAAATTTGCAACATATTGGCAGAACGATATAAGAGAGAATTCACCCTAGAATAGATAATGAAGATAATGATATAGAAGTAAGGGATGAAAATAGTGAATATTTTAGCTGACATAGATATTAATGAAGCTGATATTGTGCAGGCTATTCAAATGAAATTAAAAATGGAGCTGCTGCAGGGCCTGATGGAGTGCCTGCTATTTTGTTAAAAAAAGTAGTTCATTCTATCGCAAAGCCACTTGCAATATTATTAAGACAAAGTGTAGATACAGGCAAGATTTATGATGAGCACAAATTAGCATATATTACCCCTACTTTCAAAAGTGGATCAAGACTAGAGGCAAGTAATTATAGGCCTGTGAGTCTAACATCACATATTATGAAAGTGTATGAAAGGGTAATAATGAAAAATATTATGAAACATTTAATAAAAAATAATTTGTTTAATAAAGGACAACATGGTTTCGTACCCGGAAAAAGTACACAAACCCAACTGTTAGTCCACCGTGAGAACATATTCAAAAATATGAAAAGCGGAAATGAAACAGATGTGGTTTATCTAGACTTTGCAAAAGCTTTTGACAAAGTAGACCATAATATATTAGCGAAGAAAATTAGAAAACACAATATCGTGTATAAAGTAGGAAGATGGTTAAAAGAATTTTTACACAACAGAAAACAGATAGTTATTGCAAACGACGAGAAATCGGATGAAGCCAAGGTAATATCCGGTGTGCCACAGGTACGGTGTTAGCTGCAATACTGTTTGTTATTATGATTGAAGACATAGACAGTAATGTTAAGGATTCGGTAGTGAGTAGTTTCGCAGATGACACAAGAATAAGTAGAGAAATTACTTGTGATGAAGATAGGAACGCTCTACAAAGAGACCTTAACAAAGTATATGATTGGGCAGAGGTAAATAGGATGGTATTTAACTCTGATAAATTTGAATCAATAAATTATGGAGACAGAGAGAGAAAGCTATATGCATATAGGGGACCTAATAATGAGACAATCACAAATAAGGAAGCAGTTAAAGACCTTGGTGTGATGATGAATAGGAACATGTTATGCAATGATCAAATAGCAATTCTGTTGGCAAAATGTAAAGCAAAAATGGAATGTTGTTACGGCACTTCAAAACAAGAAAAGCTGAATACATGATTATGCTTTATAAAACATATGTTCGTAGTCCACTTGAATATTGCAATATGATATGGTACCCACACTATCAAAAGGATAGAAGAAGTTAAAGACCTTGACTACTGGGAAAGACTACAATCCTTAAAATTATATAGTCTAGAAGGAGAAGAGAACGCTACATGATAATTCAGGCATGGAAACAGATAGAAGGAATAGCAGAAAACATCATGGAACTAAAAATATCAGAAAGAGCAAGCAGAGGTAGATTAATAGTGCCCAAAACTATACCAGGAAAAATGAGGAAAGCACACAGGACATTAATCCACTACGCACCAGCATCGATAATGCAGCGTCTATTCAATGCGTTGCCAGCTCATCTGAGGAATATAACAGGAGTGAGCGTAGATGTGTTTAAGAATAAGCTCGACAAATATCTATACTGCATCCCAGACCATCCAAGATTGGAAGATGCAAAATATACCGGAAGATGTACTAGCAAACTATCTGGTAGACATTAGAGGTGCCTCACACTGAGGGACCTGGGGCAACCCGAACGAACTGTAAGGTCTGTAAGGTACTTTGTATTAAGGCTTGTTTTTAATTTAGTTTTATCCAAAGTTTTTCCTGTTGCTTTTCATGACTTACAGGTGACCTTACTCGGAGGGGTTTAGAATGGCGGATTCAAGGATTTGGAGTAATTATGTCATTAGTTCGTGGAATGCTCCTTTTTCCATCTGTTTCAAAAACGAGGCTTTCTTAATTTTGGTTTTGAAGTATGATAAAACAGGTTCTGAAAATAAATCGTTCAGTAACCGTTTCGTTTTATAGTTATGTTTCTGGTATTGTTCTCGAAAACTTTTTTTTCCAAACTTCTTTCTCGCTAACATTTTTAATCTGTGCAGACACAGTACTACTTCTTGAAGAGTTATGCTTATTGTACCTCTCATATTCCATGAAATATTCCTTTATGTCTGCCGTTTATCAAATCATATCTTGCAATTTTTGGTGATTCCCTAAGAAACATAGTATTCCCTATTGTAGTCACATCAGTTTCATATTCCTTTACTTCACTACTATCTTTTCATCAGTTCATACTCTTTCTGTTTTCTCTTGGATTTCTTTCCTTATCTCTTTTTCATATTTGTCTTATCTTAATCTTCCTCACTACTTAATCCATAACTACTGTCATTTACCTACCTATCTTTTTTCTTTTGCCAAACTCCTTTACTCTTATCCTCCTTCATTCCGTTATCTCCTCCTATATCTCCCAATCCCTTTATAGCTTTAGTTATTTCTTTGTCCACTAACTCTTCTATTTCCGTTCTTATTCTTGTTGAATGATCACTGGAGGCTTCTACCATCCCAAACAATAGTTCCATTTGTTTACGAAAGCCTTCCAAGTCTTTGGCTATCTTTCTATCCACTATATCCCCTATCTCCGTCTTCAATCTTCTTAATTGCTCCATGGAGGCATATACCACCTCAGGCAGCTGTTCCCTTTGAGGACTAAACAACCTCTCCCCAACCGTCATCTCTCTCTCTCACCTTTCATATTTCCTCCTTCCGCCATCTCACCAAATTATACACTTGCGTTACCTACAGAATGTGGCCCCACGTTGAGCGCCAAAAATTATGTTGTGGCCAGATTTATAAAGCATCAATAAAGTGAAGAGCAGATGGTGTCAGGTGGAGATATGTAAGGATATTCAGACAAAGTTTTCCTTAATGCTAATTTATTCAATAACTACTACACAATCAAACAATGGAATTTTGGTCTCTTTACAACTCAGCGTTACCAAAATCATAGCAAATGAAAAATATAGATATATATACACGAAATACAATGAAACTCTTATTTTCTTGGAAAAATAAAGAATTTCTAAGGAAAATATATCACTTTCAGACGATAAACACTCAAGCACCCATCAATTTTCTAAAACTACTTAATCTATGTATTCAAACTAAACAAGCAGTAAACTTTGCATATCAAAACAATTACCCTGTATATGCAAATCACTATAAAAGAGTTGTACAACAATATGTATACCAAAATAGATAGAACACATATATGTACTATATATTTTGCCCTTTACAGCATTACGGTCTTTAATTCAATCAATCAAAGAAATATCTTTATCACAACAAATAAACATATAAATATGCGCACACACACACACACACACACACACACACACACACACACACACACACATATATATATATATATATATATATATATATAATATATTTATATATATCTATATATATATATATATATTCTATATAGATATATATATATATAGAATATATATAAATAAAGGTTCAGGAGGTCCATTGATACTTCACATGAAGGCCAATATTTATTTTAAAACGTTTCGCACATCAACTTTGTGCATCTTCAGTCTGTTAAAAGAGAAATGCATATATTAAAAAACTAAAAATAAGGATTCACAATAGTAATCATGTTAAAATGCAATAAAAATATAAACAGTTAAAAAAGAGGAAGAAGAACCACTGAGGTACCAACCGACTAGAATGGAAGGAAAGCAAGGAATGATTTTTGAGAGAGCCAGGTCCAAGACGTTGACTATGCCAGATATAGAGGTGAAGCCGAGGTGTGGTCATTCAATGGGGAACCAGTCTTTTAATAATTAACGATTCCAAGGTAGTCAGGTGGTCCGGGTCTTTAGTGTAACCTATTATTGAGAAGTCCTGTTTCGATACATTTATTTTGCATTTAGCGGCATGATTCTTGATATTAGAAAATTCAGGATTACTAATTCTTTGACCTGTTCTATAACTGAAACCCATATGGCTGCAATATCTCATCTGCAGTAATCTTCGAGTAGATCCCATGTAAGTAGCAGGGCATCCTGCGCATTTGAATTTATATACACGTGGATCTCATAAAGTCCTGCAGACGATCTTTGAAATTAAAAAGTGAGCCAATTTTGCAAGGATTATTTGAAATAAGTTTAATTTTGAGACAAGGCATTTCTTGTTCTATTATTTGTGTGAGTCTGAGAGAAAACTTCGAGTTAGTTACATATGGAATCGATGCATACATTAGTTTCTTTGGGACATCCATTAGCGGAGGAGGTGGTTGGATATAGTTACCTACTAATTTATTAATTATATTATGTACAATGTCTTTGGGATAAGAGTTTTTTTGAAAAAAAGGTTATTAAAAATTCCATTTCGTTATGAAAAATTTGCCAGTTGGATGAGTATTTCAAAGCTCTATAGACCAATGTGTATATGGTATTAAGTTTGAAGGTTTTCCGACAAGAACTATAGAAGTTATTGGCTAATCCCGTGAACGTCTTTTTCCGATATACTGCAGTCGTGAATTCTGAATTGACTCTAGTGACAAGGATGTCCAGAAATGGTAATTTGTTTTCATTTTCTATCTCCATTGTGAATTTAATGTTAGGATGTTGTACGTTAATTGGTTCCAAAAATTTTGCTATTTGCCATTGATATCTAAAAAGTGCAAATGTGTCGTCAACATATCTTCGGTAATACACTGGTTTACAAGAAATAGGGCAATTATCTAAAAATTCTGTTTCCAAATATGACATAAAAAAGTTGGCAAATATTGGCCCAAGTGGCGACCCCATAGCAACTCCATCGACCTGCGAATAGAGTCGTTGATTAAAAATAAACATGGAATCTTGCACAGCAAGTTCAAGAAATTGTTTAAAAATGGGTTTACTAAAACCATGAAATACAGTGTCATCGCTAATAAAAATCTTATTTAAAATAATATCTATGGTTTCGTACAATGGTACATTCGTAAACAACTCTACGTCAAAACTGGCCATTTGGTAGTCTCCGTCCTGATGGATGATTTGTTCCTGAAATTGATATCCATTTTTCAGTGTTTTCGTTAATGGAATATTCAGTTAATAGTGATACTAAGAATTTGGAGATAGAAAAAGAAGGACTATTGTATGCAGCCATAATGGGTCTAACAGGTGTGCCTGGTTTATAAATTTTCGGTAGGCCATATATATATATATATATATATATATATATATGTATATATATATATATATATATATATATATATATATATATATATATATATATATATATATATATATATATATATATATATCTATATATATATGTATATATATATGTATATACTATATTATATATATATATACATATATATGTATATATATATAATATATATATATATATATATATATATATATTATATATATATATATACTATATATGTATATATATATATAATGTATCTATATGTAATAAATACATTATTTCAGTTTACAGAATCTGTAAATAAAAACCCATGACCTGAGGTCATGGCATTAGGAGGGTCCTACGTGACCAAAGCAGATCTAGATTACGCTATGCACTGTCTGCAGTAGCCT
The DNA here is from genome assembly GCF_015104395.2 of Macrobrachium nipponense. NCBI lineage: Eukaryota > Metazoa > Arthropoda > Malacostraca > Decapoda > Palaemonidae > Macrobrachium > Macrobrachium nipponense. Next base: position 12,871,592 of record NC_087208.1, on the reverse strand, counting down.
GATTTAGCTCTGTACATTATCAGCATTTTATATTAATGATAACTTTGCACAACAACTTCCATGGGAAGCGGTTGACCTGTTAACCTACGCCGGAAACTTGTAACTTCCGAGCCGGCGGACTACGTATGTTTTTATATGAATCGCTGAGATAGCTAATGTTCCGCTATCGACGTGATGCTTTAGAATGGCAGTTCCGTGCCAACCTTCAAACATATCGGTCTCCCGACCGAGCTGCATCTCCTAGTATGGAGTTACAGAATAAAGTTGTTATATCTGTTCAACTTATCTGTTTGAATCCTCACCTTTAGTTAAGAAGAACCACTCTACTAAGATATCCCAAGGAGATGGGAGGAACCAGAAATACTTACGAATGACAGTCGTAAGGAGAAAACAAAAAAAGTCTTTCGCAAAGCAAAGGGACTTAGACTGGTGGCAGCGAATGACGAAGAATAAAATTAACAAGACCTATATCAGCCGACCGAAGGTCTACAAGAACCAACTTCCACCTTCAACATCAAAACTAAACAGAGGAAACGGGATCTTCAATCAACGCAACATTTTATGAAGATGAAGATATGTCCTTCATCGAGAAGAATACAAGCATCAACACCGACGTTTGAGTGACTGTTGTCACTTATCTTCGAGAATCTACACCGGACGAGAGCAGCATCGAACATCAACAGAAAGAAGAAACAAACAAAGGAAACATCACGCGATCACGAGCAAGGACGCAGAGAGTAGTGCAAGAGGAAGTAATGCAAGGACGGAGGCTGTGACGTCATCAATCTTGGACTTCTTCATGCACCGTGCACCGAGAGAAGACCGTGACGTCATCACGACTTCCGACGCGAGACTTAGACAGGAACTGAGACGTCATCCCATGTCAACAATCCTTCACCATATAATCTGGAGCTAAGTACCATTTTATCTATTCAGGTTCTTTCCTCAGTGAAGTGTTGTTCATCAGGAGTCGATCGTCCAGTATTCTGGGGTGAGTTGTTCGCCATCTTAATCTTCCTTCATTACAGAATCAATCTTCAACTACGAGTTCTCGCCCGCAGATTATTTTTTTTCTCTTCTCGTTGTTGCTAATCGTTTCTTGCAGGACTTCTCCGTATAATATTTTATCAAATTATCTGTATTTTTGTATCTCTTGGGGGATTTTCCTATTATTATAACACATTTATACAGTACATTGCATATGCGTTTACGTAGTGGTCGAGTGTACTCTTATAGATATTTTGATAGGATCGCAAGGAATAGAAGTGATAAGAAAAAAGTGAAAGTGGAAATGGCAACTCCTCCGACTGGCAACCCCAATGTGGTGACTCTCGTGAGCGCGAGGTCAGCAATTGTCCCTTTTCAAGGTCGGGTCAATGGGTTCCTGCCTCAAAATGTTGAGGCATGGATCTCATCTGTAGACGCTCATTTAAATGCAAAAAGCATCACAGACCCAGCAGTACAATTACAGGAGGCCAAAAGCTTCATAGACTTTGCTAAAGGAGACGCAAGTGCTTATCTAAGGGGGGTTTCTTTCCAAGAGGCGCTTACATGGGACGAGTTCAATATCAGATTACGTGCCGTGTACGGGGGTGAAGAGGCTTTAGATGTAGTATTGGCATTGAGGAATATCCTTAACCAAGCCTCCATGACTCAGCTTAATGTTGTCGAGCGGGCGGCGCGCTAATTGCCGACCGGCTAAATGAATATCAAGTTAGTTTAAGTAACTCCGGGTGGGTTACGAGTGCCAAAATCAACGTGAAAGATTTTATCCGTTTGATCTACCTTACGAGTATCACCGCAATGTTGCCTGAAGCGTTAGTGTGGTGTTTTGACAAAAAATTGCAGCCCAACAGTACGGAATTAGATGTGTATAAACAAATCAAAAAACACATGTCTAAATGTACCGACCTAGATCCTTCGCTCATTCAAGTTTTTGCAAAAAATGAGAACAACCCACAACAAGTAAATGTGGTACATAATAATAATCAAGTTGCAGGGATGGTTTGTTATAACTGTAAACGACCAGGTCACATGATTTCAGACTGTCGGACGCGTTTTTGTTCAATACATAATAGTTCAACTCATTCATATAACCATTGCTACTCGAGGAATCAACAGCAGAATGCTACAAACACGCAACCAGTTGCCAGTGCAAATAAAAAGAAGGGTCCTCAGTACTATAAGAAGAAACAACCAAACGGAAATTCTGCACACAGCAGAAACAACAAATCGTGCTTCAGGTACCTCTGTTCCTGGGCCGTCTAGCCAGAACTCGCAAGGGCAAGCGAATTTTCAAGGTGTGATAAACAAAACAAATACCACGTAGTTCACTCCAAGGGGGGAGAGGGCGATGTTGGGTCATCAATATCAACATCTTTTGTATCAAATAATCAGTTTAATCATTTATCAGATCATTGTGAGGCAATTGATTTTCCTATGAAACACACGGCCGAATCCAAAAAATCTGTGCAGGTTCCCGTAGATTTGCAACAAATTCATGCAATTATTAGTCAAAACGAGTTGCGACCAACCTTACATGCAGTAAATTTGGCCCATAAGTCATTCACTTTGTTCTTTGATTCTTGTAGTCCACGTAATATCATGGATTTAAGGACTCATCATTTACTCTTTTCAAATTTCCCTATAGAGAAGTCCGGAATAAGGCTCTCAGGCATAGGGAATAATGAATTAAATGTTGTAGGAGTGACTCATGTACAGTACAAGGTCGGTAAGCGCACGTTTGCTGATACCTTTATCGTTGTACAAAACATTAATATGTATCCCGCAGTAATTATCGGATACCCGTCTATGGGCACTCAAAATATTATCTTAGCACCTGCAAAACACGGCGTGTATATCAAAGGGAAATTCTATAAGTCTTCTAATACCCTAAAATCAGTTTTAGATAATAAAGAGACAGACAGAGTTGTCACTTACATTACAGAACCAATCACCTGTCTCATGAACCAAGAAATAATACAGGCAACCCAACAGAACTCTCGCTCACCCGTAATATCAGCTTGCACGCAAACTCTCGAGCCTAACGTAACTTCGAACATATTAGTGCGTGTAAAGAGAACCTTGTCAGGATCGGATTATCCGTCACACAAGCCATTTATACAATCGGCTCACAACAACAATGTAACATCGAAGTCTGTAATCATTTGAATACCACTTTAGTAATCCACAAAAATCAACATATCTTGGATGCCGAAGTTTATAAACATCGCATTCTTACCGTAGCTGAGAAAAATCGCGCTCAATCAGTTGCGGATGAATCCCTTTTGCAATCTATAAAGAACAAAATCAGTAAGGACATTCAAGAAGAAGAAATTCAGCAGAAATTTTTGAAACTTTTAACTAAATATCATGATGTTTTTTCCACTACGGATGGAACCTTAGGAAAAACGGATGTCATCGAGCATCAAATAAGGCTCAAGGACAAACAGAAAGTAATCTATGTACCTTCGTACCGACTTCCTATGAAATTTCAGAATGAGATAACAGAGGAAGTAGGTAAAATGCTAAAAGAAGGAGTCATTAGGAAATCAAACAGCCCTTATAATTTTCCGTTAATAGTAGTACCGAAAAAAGATCGAACTTGGCCGATATGCGTCGATTTTCGTCGTTTAAATGAAGAAACAATCCCTGACAGATTCCCAGTACCATGTACCGATGATATCCTATCTCTACTAGGTCAGAACAAATATTTCACCAGCTTAGACCTACTAAAGGGATTTCATCAGATTCCGTTGGAACAAGAGAGTATCCCATACACTGCCTTCAGCACAGCCAGGGGACATTATGAATTTTTGCGTATGCCTTTTGGTTTACGTTGCGCTCCCATAACTTTTACTCGTATGATAAACATTGTGTTTGGAGACTTGTTAGGAGATATCCTACATGCCTACATGGACGACCTAGTAATCTTTTCCAACACATTAGAAGAACATTTACGTAAATTAGAGTTAGTGCTACAAAGACTAAGGCAGCATAATTTAAGGGTAAAGATAAGTAAGTGTGAATTTTTTAAAACAGAACTAGTCTATTTAGGTTTCACGGTTTCTAGTGAAGGTCTTAAAGTCGTCCATGATAAGGTGTCGGCTATCCGTAACTTTCCGATACCTACTAACGTCAAGGGAATACAGCAATTTTTAGGCTGTAGCGGCTACTATCGCCGCTTTATACAACTACTCAATCATAGCCGCTCCCCTAACCGATCTTATAAAAAAGGGCGTAGATTTCATATGGTCTGAAATTCATCAACAGGCGTTCGATAAATTGAAAGATGAACTGTGTAGTTCTCCTATCTTGAAATTTCCTGACTTCGGTAAGGAATTTTTCATAGCAACAGACGCCTCAGACCTAGGAGTAGGTGGGGTATTGCTTCAACAATATGATAAACAGTTTTTCCCTATAGCTTTTTATTCACGTAAACTGAGACCTTCCGAAAGTAAATATGCAGTAATAGACAAGGAAGGGCTCGCTATTGTTAATTCACTCGTGCATTTTAAATTCATAATATACGGTTATCCTGTCAAGGTTCTCACTGATCATAAGCCCCTAACCGACTTCTTTAAAGGCTTTAGTCACAGCCCTAAGCGAACTCGGTGGCACATGATCATCCAGGACTTTGGCGCGAGGATCGGGTATTTACCTGGGAAAGCAAATATCATTGCTGACGCATTATCACGCAACCCCTCTTCATCTTGTACCGAGCCATTAGCTGAATTAATAGATATCTCAACCTCCACGCCCATTGTTAAAAACTATATCTGAACAGGAAGATCTGGGCTGGAGTGCTGAACTATTACAGACAGAACAAAGAAAAGATCCGCAAATAGAAAAAATCATCATTGCGTTAAACGGAAATCCGAAGGAAAAGGAATACATAAAGTATAAGCAGCAGAATTATATCATAAAGGATAATACCCTGTGTAGATCCGTGACGAGGAAACCCTCAACACACCGCAGTTGAATAACAACCAGGTGGTGGTACCTATCTCACTCATACCCACTGTCTTAAAATGGTTGCATGAAAATCCACTGCATGGACACCCGGGTTATTCCTTAATGTCACAGAAAGCCAAATCCTTATTTTATTGGCATACGATGCTTACAGATATAAAAAAGCACATAGCAAATTGTCGCACTTGTCAAGAATACAAAGGGCACACGAAGACACCTGTCAGCCTAGGGGCTTACCCCGTGCCAAATCAACCCTTTGAAAGAGTACATTTAGATTTATTAACAGGATTTTACGAGTCAGACAGAGGAAATAAGCACCTCCTAGTAATTATAGATGCTTTGACTCGATATACAGAACTTATAGCGCTTAAAACAAAAACCGCGGTCGAGTGCGCTAGGAAGTTTTACGAGTGCTACATTTGTAAACATGGAATTCCACACATCATTATATCAGACTCGGGCGGGGAGTTCAATAATCATTTCCTTAACTCCTTGTGCGAATTCCTTTGTATAAAGAAAATCAATACCATGATCTATCACCCAGAGTCTAATGGGCTAGTGGAAAGGGCAAATCGTAAGGTTTTAAACATTTTAAGGGTCACCTTAGGGGGGGCAGACCCCAACTGGGACATTGCCATACCTGCGGTACTAAGCACACTTAATCACTCGTATCATGTGTCTATTAAAATGACACCGCACGAGGCACTGTACGGTATCCCGGCTAGAACGCCTTTCCACATCTTAACGCCTACAACTAATTTATCAAATCCTTTAAAGGATGTTATGGATGCAAGCATAAGTCGATATAATATACTTCGTAAGAATCTAGAAGAAGCACAAATAATAATGAAAAAAATCATGATAAAATAGCTAAGCCAACTAGAACATATGCCGTGGGCGATCAGGTATACATCAGTATACGTACGTAAAGGTTTAAATTATAAACTGACACCTAAGTTTGAAGGCCCGTTTAAAATTTTAGAAAATTTAACGGCCAATAGATTTAGGGTTCAAAATGTATCCAAACCCACTGATGTGAGAATAGTTCCATTGGCACATATCAGAATCTAAAGAAAGGTAGATGGAGTGAGGGAAAAAATGGTTGTATTTATGAAACTTGTATAATAATTTATATATATATCTATTAATCATATTTGTTTGTAAACCTATTCTTTTACGCGAGTTATTACATATGTTTTACTCATTGCAGGTTTCAAAAATGAATCTGTTATTGTTAGGAGTGATATTGTGTATTCAGACATCTTTGTTGTATGGAAAGAGCGCTAGGACGAAAGAAATAGAATTTAATCATGGCTCGATTATCGAGAGAATAGATGATGTATTCATCGTGTCAAGTAATATTGTCATAGAAGTAGATATGCATGCAATATTTTTGCCTGAAGATGACGTCCTTAACTTAAAGAATGACCTGATGAGGTTTGCTATTTCGCTTAAGGAAATGCACGAACGTAATTTTCATGCTAACTCAGAGATTTCGCTAGCTCAAACACTAAGCGTCGCGGAAATGTTGTCTTATGACATACAAAATAAAACCGCCGAGGCAGAGGAACTTGCTCGTGACCTGCTGATGTGGTCTGTGCGGCACAATACTCTCGAACGCCGCAACCCGCTTATTCTGGCTGGACTAAACATCTTAGGATCTGTTGCGAATCTAGGCTTAGGAATTTCAAATCGCCTTAAGATAAATAATCAAAATAAAAGAATTGAGTTTTTGCAACACAAAACCGAATTGGCTTTGTCCGAACTTCGCAGCCAGTTATCTTCAATCAATCAAATAATGAGTATCGTAAACGAACATTCAAATAATATCGATCAGGTCATGGAAGTTCAACATTTGCTGGCTACATTAGCTTACCATAGTTCGAAAATAGATCATATCCGTGTGAAAATATCACATTTTATTGAGAAGCCAAAAGATTACGTAGAAGCGATTACGTTAGCGACAAAGGGTGTGTTATCTCCTCACCTCATGCCTATTAAAGATCTGACGTTAACTTTGGAAAACGGACGGGAGAAACTAGGTTATATTCCTTTATTAGACGCCCATAAAGTAGAGTTCTATTATAGCCTAATATCAGTCAGCGTTGAAAATTATAGAATTATGATCACAATACCTTTTGATTCTTCCGATGCTTGGCAATCATACAAAATAGCACCGTTTCCTACTTTCATGACGAATAATTCAAGTCCAGTAATATCCAATTTGACGGGGCATGTACTGATTTCTTCTGATAAGAAATCTTTTACAGTCATTAAAGACTTAGATAAACTCACTCACTGTTCAGAAGCCATGAATAATAAAATTTGTACAGCTGACTCTTTTGAATTCTATCCTATATCAACGGATTCATGTGAGTTAGGCATAGTGCTAAACGGCTCTCTCTCTCATACAAGCGAAGGTTGTCTGGGGAAACTTTATCCCTTTTACGGTAATAAATTCAATTACAGGATGAATAATGGTTCCTGGATCCGTTACGATAAAGCCGGATTCAACGTAGTATGTCCGGATGGGACCACCGCCCATGCCCCTATCTTTGTAGCAGCTGATGGTTGTACGGGGACATCTACAAACTACACCGTCAGAGGGGTCAACACGATAATACGTGAGAAGGCGTATTTTGCGAACTACACTTGGGCATCTACAATCATCCCATCACTACCTCTCCCATACAACGCGCGGGTGGCTCATCGTTTGACGCAACTGGCTGAGATGAACCACGCGTCACCGACTTATGCAGGTGGAGAAAATCTTCGCTACTACATTCTGCTGGCCGTGTTCAGCGTGACGGCCATATTGGTTATCGCCGTCAACATCTTTGCTTGGCGTAGGCTGAGGCGTAAACAGAAGGATCTCCAAGGAAACGTATTGACCCGTCTAGATGATGTACCCGTTAAACTCAAGTCGTTTGAGTTTAGGGCTGCCTGAACCTGGCCACTTCAGTTTGTGCCTAGGGAATTGTCTGGAATTGTGTTGTGTGTGAAAAGCGGTCCGTATACTGGCAAAAATGTAGGACAAGAAAGACTCACGCCTTTGCATTTGACCAGTTATAGTATCTCCCGGGCACCTAATAAAATATTATAGCCCAATATTATACATTAATATACTCCTAAAGGTATTTTTCGGGCACCTAATAAAATATATCAGCCCTATATATTGCATTTGTGCACAATTACACAGTTATACTATTATACCATTGTACAATTATATTTATCTAATGCAAAGAGTGACAAGTACTCTTTAACAATTATCCATGATCATGCTATAATCTGTAGTAACCATTATTCTTAATCAGGTTACCTATTATCATATTAATCATGTATACATGTTAATCTTTTGATTTTTACCTTTTTATTATTTTGGGTACCTAATCATTATTATTACCAAACATGGATCTAGATTTTCCATGCATTTATCTTTGTTTATGAATATGTCAAAATGGGTATGTAACAGAACCTTTTTATGCATTTAATCACTTATTATGTTTATACCTATAGACGTATGTTACGAGCACGCTCCTATGAAACAATGTTTAAAGTAATTTTTTTTTTATTCAAGGCTTGAATAGGTAGCAGTCCGAGCCTAATGTAATAAATACATTATTTCAGTTTACAGGATCTGTAAATAAAAACCCATGACCTGAGGTCATGGCATTAGGAGGGTCCTACGTGACCAAAGCAGATCTAGATTACGCTATGCGCTGTCTGCAGTAGCCTGATTTAGCTCTGTACATTATCAGCATTTTATATTAATGATAACTTTGCACAACAACTTCCATGGGAAGCGGTTGACCTGTTAACCTACGCCGGAAACTTGTAACTTCCGAGCCGGCGGACTACGTATGTTTTTATATGAATCGCTGAGATAGCTAATGTTCCGCTATCGACGTGATGCTTTAGAATGGCAGTTCCGTGCCAACCTTCAAACATATCGGTCTCCCGACCGAGCTGCATCTCCTAGTATGGAGTTACAGAATAAAGTTGTTATATCTGTTCAACTTATCTGTTTGAATCCTCTCCTTTAGTTAAGAAGAACCACTCTACTAAGATATCCCAAGGAGATGGGAGGAACCAGAAATACTTACGAATGACAGTCGTAAGGAGAAAACAAAAAAAGTCTTTCGCAAAGCGAAGGGACTTAGATATATCATATATATATATATATAATATATATATATATATATATATATATATATATATATATATATATATATATGCACAAGCCAGGTACTATGTCGTACCTCTAAGTAAATGGGGATACAGTCCACAATGAAGTAAATTCCTCTTGTAGTTTAAAATATATAGTTCTTGTATAGGATTAGAGCTTTCGACCATCAACTGTGGTCTTGTTCACTAAAGTGTGATATGTCACCTCAAGGAACTAACAAGTAAGAGCACAAACATTTGAAAAAACAACGGTTAGGTAACAGCTATAGTCGATTTTTTTAAACCTGGCAAACTTGCACTTAACTTGCACTTAGCTGCTTGTCACTGATTGGATGAACGTCGTGTTGTCCGAATCTCTCAGTTTTGTTTTCACACTGTTTCAGAATTGTGATTATACGGCCATAGATTGAGATGAGAGCCAAATTATGTAATGTTATGTAAATACCAGTTGTAATAAACTTAAGTATTAAGAAGTTACATACCAAATTATTATATAATAGTTGACAGTTAATAAACAACACTCTCCGAGGCTGTAGACTTGAAATATGTTTCAAACGCATTAACTTTAATGTTTGAATTTCTAGCTAGATTTTTAGCGCAATCGTGCCATTGGTGGTTTGGAAAAAAGCAAAACTTATTTATTGTACATTGCTGAAGGTTGTATAACGCCTAAGAACAAAATACTATCGTAGAAAAAATAAGCTTGCCGAAACATTTGGGGTGGAGGAGTTGAGAAAGAAACAGCCGGCGAGTTGTCGTCTGCACACAACGCCATCATCAATCAGCTTAGAATCGGCTATCGAGTAGTTGGCACACTGTCGTCGATTTCACCTATTTCAGCCATGGCCACAAAAGACGATATGAAACAAAGCAGAGATGAAGGCACTTCAAACACCAGGCATATACATGCTGATGGCAGTAGGCTTACCAGTCAGTGCCATAATAAAATAATGAATGTTTTTCAATATTCCACTTCACAGGGCCCTAGCAAGACAATGACGAACAGTCAATTTACTGTCATTTTATGTAGAGAGGCACACCGGCCAGGAAATGGTATGAATAAATTCATTGTATGTAATTTGCCTTTATACATATCCTAAAATATTAATATCATTCCTTGAGCAGTACTTTTGAAATGCAAAAAATGAACATTATGATATATAAACATCTTTATTATTTTAGGAAGACAAGAACACCACAACCCGCATTTGAACCTCCCGCTGACAGTACGTAAACTGTCAACCCCGAGGCTGTTCCTCCCACAACTCCTCCACCCCAAATTTTCTGACAAGCTTACATTTCTACGATAGTCTTGTGTTCTTAGGCGTTACACAACCTTCAGCAATGTACAATAAATACGTTTTGCTTTTTTCCAAACCACCAATGGCCCGATTGCGCTAAAAATCTAGCTAAAGATTTAATAATTAAATTTCATGTGTTTGAAACATATTTCAAGTCTACAGCTTCGGAGAGTGTTGTTTTTTAACTGTTAACTATTATATAATAATTTGGTATGTATCTTCTTAATACTTAAGTTTATTACAACTGGTTTTTACATAACATTACATAATTTGGCTCCTATCTCAATCTATGGTCGTATAATCACAATTTTGAAACAGTGTGAAAACAAAACTGAGAGATTCGGACAATACGACGTTCATCCAATCAGCGACAAGCAGCTAAGTGCAAGTTAAGTGCAAGTTTGCCAGGTTTAAAAAAATCGACTTTTTTATAGTTCATATTATGAATGATCAGGCGGTTGAGCCCTCGTTCTTTCCAGAATTCGTCTTGATCTTCGTGGGGGAATGTTTCTATTGTCAACTGCTTGTTCTATGGTGGTTGGGTGGTTTGTTGGAGAAATGACCTGAGTGGAGTAAACAGGAGAGGAAGCAGTATCGTTATTGGCACATATATTTCTAAAGTTTGAAATTTTCCCTTTCCTACATATCTCTTCACAAATAGCTGTATTTCTGTAATGCCAGTATTTCCTGCAAAGGTCTCGTTTAATGAAATTAACGCCCCTTCTACTACTCGTCTCAAAGTCCGGTCGTTACATGCAAAAACAACCTTGGTACCTTTAAAATTTATTGCGTGGTTTTTCTCCCATGTATGTTGCGCAATTGCACTGTATGAACTTCCCCTTCTGCAAGCAGCAACGTGTTCTTCCCTTCTCTTATCAATGGAACGTCCGCTTTCTCCCACGTAACATTCATTGCAATCACTACAAGGTATTACATATACTCCTACATTCTCTCTATTACCCGGGTTATTTTTAATGAGTTTCTTCTTGATTGTACTGTTGTACCGAAAAACTACGTTGAAACCGTTCTTTTTTCCTTTGAGCTGCCTAGAAAATTTATTAAGTTCTCTATTATAAGGAAGAGCAAGAGATGCCTTAAAATCTGCCTTTTCAGTTATATCATGAGGGGCGTAAAACATCGATCTAGCTTTAGATAGAGACTGTAGTATAAAAAACTTTGGGTAACACAGTTTAGTAAAACTATCTACCAAGAAGTTTATTTCGGCGTCAATGAACTGGGGATCACATATTCGGTATGCTCGAAAAAACAAATTGGTTAGAACGTTGTGCTTTACTTCGGGTTCATGATATGAAAAGTAATGAATATAGGTGTTTGTGTGGGTGTTCTTCCTATACACGCTGAATTTAAAGTCACTACTAACTGTGTCTCTATGAACTACCATATCTAGAAAGGGAAGCCTATTTTCCATTTCCCTTTCCACTGTAAATTTAATAGAGGGCAAAAAACCATTAAGCAACTCTAAAAACCTACGAAAGGCTTCCTCGCCGTGTCTATAAACAATAAAAACATCATCTACATACCTAACCCAAATATCAGGCTTGATGTCTTCCGGTAGTGTGTCAACGTAAACCTTTTCGAAAAATTCCATACATAAGTTAGCCAATATAGGGGAGAGGGGTGAGCCCATCGAGACCCCGGATTTTTGTTGATAGAACGAACCATTAAACTAAAAAATTGTAGATTCAACGCAAATGTTAATCAAATGACAAAATTTATCTATGTGCATAGGTGGCTTGAAAATATTATCTGAGGCTAATTTCTTCAAGTTGTCGAGCACGAAACTCAGTGGTACATTCGTGAATAAACTATATCTAGACTGTACATAGTACCTACATAATTCTTTTCCTTAATTTGATCCATAAATCCATACTGTGCTTAATGTGAGATTTCGAAATTGTCCCTATTAATTTCCCCAAAACATCCGCTAACCATGATGACAGATCCGACTGAGGATTGTTGCAGCTAGCGACAATGGGCCTTAAAGGACACCCCTCCTTGTGAATCTTGGGAGTTCCGTAAAAATAACTAAAAGACGGCAGTTTTCTCGCTAGCTTACTCAGGACTATATTTCTGGTTTCTTTTTCCACACCACTGCTAACTATGGCTTTTATTTTCTTGTTAAATTCAGACTGCAAATCGCTAATGCAAGGGAGTTTTGTTACTTTTAGGTATGTGTTACTATCGTTTAAGAGCCTGTGTGCCTTGATCAGGTAATCGTTCTTATTCATAACCACTACACAGCCTCCTTTGTCTGCTTTTAAAATTTTAATACTTGAATTCTTCTTCAATCTATCTAATGCCAAGTTGAAACGTCGTGGTAAATGATCTACCTTCTTCTGAAAACTATGAAGCAACATGCCTTTAATAAAATCTACGTTTACTCCAGTATGCTTGTAGTTAAATTGATTGATGCTACCAATACCTCTAATGAAATCAATATCCTCAGTGCCCAGAGAAAAATTGAGTCCTAGGCTAAGAAGTATTTTACTATCCTCATTATCCTGATTAAAAGCAAGATTCCAAACAGAGTGCCTACATAAATTTCTAAGCTTCCCATCTAGCTGAGCTTTATGTGCCAACGACTTTTGCGAAGCAACCTCACCTGCACAATTAACAATCCAGTCAAAGTTGATATCTGTTCTCCTTTTGTAGATTTCTTGCCGTAGGTTATTTTTCCTGTGTCTAATTTCCAAAAGAAATTACACACAGGGACTCTTTTGAAGGAGATCCGTTTCCCAGATACAAGAGAGACTTTTTGGAGGACCAAGTGAAGCAAGCAAAGTTCAAACGCGAGGAAATTCTTTTGGAAATTAGACAGAGGAAAAATATCATGAACCGAAAGTAAAGCACAACGTTTTAACCAATTTGTTTTTTCGAGCATACCGAATATGTGATCCCCAGTTCATTGACGCCGAAATAAATTTCTTGGTAGATAGTTTTACTAAACTGTGTTACCCAAAGTTTTTTATACTACAGTCTCTATCTAAAGCTAGATCGATGTTTTACGCCCCTCATGATATAACTGAAAAGGCAGATTTTAAGGCATCTCTTGCTCTTCCTTATAATAGAGAACTTAATAAATTTTCTAGGCAGCTCAAAGGAAAAAAGAACGGTTTCAACGTAGTTTTTCAGTACAACAGTACAATCAAGAAGAAACTCATTAAAAATAACCCGGGTAATAGAGAGAATGTAGGAGT
>NC_087208.1:12837917-12855417 GCF_015104395.2 Macrobrachium nipponense | reverse complement strand
GTGTGTTTGTGTTCATAATAAACAGAAAATGGCATATAATGTGAGGCAAAAGTTGCAAAGGGGGACTCACTGATTTTGGTTGATAGTGTGTGGAACATGCCACAGAAGAGGTGCTGGAAGAGGTGTTGCAGATCCGTCGGACAAGGTAATGAGAAACTTTGAAAAGTTAACATTTGAAGTGACAATTACTGGAGTGTAGAGAAAGGGAAATATGGTGTGGCACACATTCTTTATTGACAAACTTTAAGGGTAGTCTCCACTTTGGGGGGGTCCCGATTGTAAAAAATCGTAAAAAATATTTGCCAAAAATACACTAATCAAGAAAGGCTAATGAAATTTTCAGGCATTATTAGCACTATAATAATGCATATTCTCTGTGATTTTTATCATCCTACAGGGAAATTTAATGATTTTATGAAAAACAATGTGAAAAAACGGAAATTTCCGGGCCCTCGTACTGAAGGTTATTTGGTGATTGGTGAGAAACTACAGTCTTGAATAGAAATTCGGTCTGACAGAATGTTGGTATATCCACCTGGAACATGCACAAAAATATGATCAAAATAGAACAGTAAATAAGCACATTATAACAAAAAAAAGAGCAACAACTTCGTAAGTTCAGCGAAAGCCCCGCCGAAAAATCAGACTATAGCTAGGAAGAAATATTTAGGAAAAATTCAAATCTCGATTTAGGGACAAAACCTTTTGAGAGTTTGTAGTTATTATGTCACTTGATAGCCTAAAACATCTAAAAATTATATTATTTAGGACAATCAAAGAAACCCCCCCCACCCAAAAAAAAAGGTGGGGGGGGGTTTTCTTTGATTGTCCTAAATAATATAATTTTTAGATGTTTTAGGCTATCAAGTGACATAATAACTACAAACTCTCAAAAGGTTTTGTCCCTAAATCGAGATTTGAATTTTTCCTGAATATTTCTTCCTAGCTATAGTCTGATTTTTTGGCGGGGCTTTCGCTGAACTTACGAAGTTGTTGCTCTTTTTTTTTTGTTATAACGTGCTTATTTACTGTTCTATTTTGATCATTTTTTTTGTGCATGTTCCAGGTGGATATACCAACATTCTGTCAGACCGAATTTCTATTCAAGACTGTAGTTTCTCACCAATCACCAAATAACCTTCAGTACGAGGGGCCCGGAAATTTCCGTTTTTTCACATTTTTTTTCATAAAATCATTAATTTTCCCTGTAGGATGATAAAACTCACAGGGAATATGCATTATTATAGTGCTAATAATGCCTGAAAATTTCATTAGCCTGTCTTGATTAGTGTATTTTTGGCAAATATTTTTTACGATCGGCACCCCCCAAAGTGGAGCCTACCTTAATGTTTTATGGTGTCATAATTTTGTACTCTTTATTTCAGGTGGATTCGAAGTCACCTATGGGTTTCTCTAGACCAATTTTGACTATTAATAAACTATGAATGTTTGGATACTCAAGGGAAAAGGGGGTACTTACTTAAATATGATTTTGAGAGGAATATGATAGGTTAACGTTTCTTTTTGTGTCAGGTTTAATTAATTTTATTCCATTTTCATGTCAGCTAATTTTGGGAAATAAAAAGTATATTTTTGTAACCACGAGAGTCTACCTTAGCCTAGTTTGAAACCAACTTTCAGTCGACTCCAGAGATGGCATTCAATAGAACAATGGTAGGTTACGTTACCAGTTAGATGTTTTGTTTTCACTTTGTTTAAACGAGTGTCATTTGACCTCGTTAGAGATTTTTCATACAAGAGAATTGGTGGCAGCGGGTAAAAGGTGCATTAATGACTATAGGTAGCGCCTCTGAAGAGACAAGATTTAGAGAGGCTAGGCATATTTTGGGGGAAAGTGGTTATAATTAATTTATCGGGCAACTTACTCTATTGCTGACTTAAGGGGAATTTTAAACAGTGTAGCTACCGTGGGCAGTCATCTTAGTTGCTGCTTAGTGTAAAGACGTGTTCCTGTGTTTTTTTGGGGGAAAGTGAATTTATATCATAACGGGAATTAATTATGCGTGGTTGCATGTGTAGCCAGGCACTGACTTCGGACCTATGAAGTCGCGAGTGTATAAGTTTCTTTTTTCTTTTTTTTTTTTTCCTTTTTATTGGTGTTAATTTGCTAACAGGTGTATTTTATTTTGATGTCCCTTGGGATTCGGTCGACATTAGTGGTTTAATGCATTAGAAAATTGGTACTATAAGTTTTGTTTTTGTGCATGGCATGAGAGAGAGAGAGAGAGAGAGAGAGAGGTGGCCGGATGGACAGTTGCGCTAACTCATCAAAATTTTGGTTCAACTCACGTTTTCTTTCTCTCACTATCTTCTTCCCGTTTTTTATAGACCAAAGTGATCTTGTACCAGTTAAATCAGCTGACTAACCTTGAACCTGAGAAGCAGCTAGTTGCAAATAGCGGTTTGTTGAATTGGTGCATGTTTATTTTACCTTTTATTGGTGAATGATATATTATTACTTTTGGGTTGGTGGTTTGTGTGCGCATAAATATATCAATGTTACGGAGGTCGGGGCAAATCATAAAGTGTAAGAGTTATCATAAAGAAAGCAAAATGGCCGACACAAGTACAAGGCAGACACTGGTGCACAAAATAACAAACATAAATGCAGGAGTTAGCCCTTTTCGAGGCAATGTTGATGGCGTTCTGTCCCAACCAGTACAAATTTTTATTCAGGGGGTGAATAACTATCTAAACGCCAAGGGAATTAAGGATGATACAGAGGCATTCACAGAGGCAAAAGCCTTATTAGATTTCAACAAAGGGGTTTGTCATTTAGATGCCAAACATTTCAGCACACAAAATGTCGGTCATGGACCGAATTACAAGCATTTTTAAGAGTGGTTTATGGCTCAAAAGAACATGGTGATAGGGTAAGACATTTAAGAGGGCTGTACAAAATTTGAAAAGGCACTACAAGCCATTTAGCATAGCTCACAACTTTTTGACTCAGCAGGAGAATGGATACAGAAATTGAAAAACTCCAAATGGGTAAATGGGAATAATGTCCCACTCGACAATCTACACAAAGTGATACATTTCACAATGATATTACACAGCGTACCAGACGCAATAGTGGACAGTTTTGATGAAAAGATTGGACCTACATCAGACGAATTTATGCCCAAATTCAGAAACATATGTTCAAATGTCCCATGGTTGATAGTACATTTTTAATGGGACTGGTCCAAGAAATACAATCCAAAGAGACACAGAATTTCCTTCTCCCTGTTTATGTGCTAAAGTTGAATATAATAGAGGATCGATCGATCAAAGGCAACAGCAGTCGCGTTGCTACAATTGTAATAAACCAGGGCACACAAAGAAAGTATGTAGAGTCAAATATTGTGGAATGTGTAAAAGTATGGATCACTGTTGGCTGGCTTGTCCGTCTCAGATACGGAAAGATGCGAGACCTACACCTTAGAAATTTGGGAGTTGCAATACAAGAGCTTCCTAGGCAGGTCACTTAAAAGGGCAAAGGGATTGTCGAAACTTTTGGAAAGCCGATTAACAAAAAGGGTACAAATGATTTGTACGTGCCATTGTGGTCTCATGGGGGACGCCCCAGAGCCCAGGCCGATAGTATATGTGTAAGGTTTACATATAATAAAGAATGTATTTTCACATTCTATAGTGTAATGTACGAGATAATAAGCCAGAGACCAAGGGGTCATGCAGAAGTATGACGAAGTGTTGACAATGCTTTGACGTAGCTGTGAATAAGCGTCCTGGTGTGTGGACACCTGGAGTCATCATTAACATTGCTGAATGTAACGTCAACAATGCCTCCTCTGAGAAAACATGTTGTCGTTCTCACCAACAGACTGGTCTACGTGACTAACCTAGTTTCGTATGCCTGTCTGTATGTATGCATATTGAGCCAGTGTTTGCTCTCCTATGATTTTGTAAACAGAATTGTATCTCATACTTCACCTTCTCCTCTTAGCTTGGAGACCTATCAAACCTTCTTGCAGCTATCCAGTGATGTAGCTTGTTAAATATAACTTATATTTTATACTATGAGTTTCAACGTCTTCACCTCCATACCAGAAAGCAGCTATTGAGAACGACAGGTGGTGATATTTATGGGATCGTGGAACGGGTAGGTACTAACCAAAGAGGGTGTTATTTTAATGCCAGGTTCAAAGAGTATGGTAAATGTCAAAATGAGGGAAGTGAAAAACCCACGGAAGTATGCATAATTGAGGGCAGCGAGAAACTAATAGGGGTTATTAGCACTGCATCAGTAAACAGTATATCAAACACTGGTGTTACATGGGTAGAATTACTGAACTGTAATGACTGAGTTAGGAAATACCAGAAGAATACATATGTGGTAGACCTCCAGGATTGGAGTAATAACAGTGGTTCAGTGGCTGTTGTAGAGGGAAAAACAGGGTTTTCAGAGGCAGAAATACAATCAAGGAAGCAAATATTCAGAGAACGTTTAGCTAATGCAGATTATAAAGAGCATATAGAAGCGGTAAGCGAGCTCTTGGCAGAACTTGGGAACACAGTAGCTTTATGAGGGGATAAACTGGGATTGACTAATGTGTTAGAACATAAAGTAAACTTAGAGAAAGGTACAAAACCCAGTTTTATTCCTGCATACCACATACCTTTCAAAATCAGAGAACAGGTAGAAAAAGAGGTCAATAAATGGGAAGAGGAAGGAATCATTAGACCTAGTTCGTCTCCATACAACTTTCCTGTGTTAGCAGTGCCTAAGAAGGACGGTTCTGTCCAAGTATGCGTCGATTTTAGACGTTTGAATGAAAAGACAATTCCTGACTGTTACCCAGTCGCATGCATACCAGATCGTTTTTGTAGAAATAGGGGGACATAATATCTATAGCTCATTTGATTTAGCGCAGGTTTTTTGCAGGTCCCTCTTAGTGAAAGCAGTAAGGGATATATGGCCTTTTCAGTGCCCAAGGGACAATATGAATTTATGTGTATGCTGTTTGGTTTATCGGGTAGTCCGATGACCTTTACCAGGTTGGTAAACACACGCACGGGTTATTGGGTAAAAATGTTTTTGTGTACATGGATGATATATTAATTGCATCAGACTCGATCGTGCAACAACTGGAAGTGCTTAAGGAAGTACTTAGGAGACTTAGGTTAGAAGGATTGAGAATTAAGCTAGCTAAGTGTTCATTCTTGAAAAAGCAAATCACATATTTAGGTCTTGTCATATCCAAGGAAGAGGTTAGAGTAAACGACGATAAAGTCGAAGCAATAACAGGATTTTTTTGTAGGCTTGCGAGAGGATTTTCTAACATAGCAGCTCCTGTAACAGATGTTTTGCGGGAAGACATTCAATTTCATTGGGAAAAACACCAGGAAGAGAGTTTTAAAAAACTTAAGGACGCGTTAATGAAACCCCCAGATCTGAAATTTCCAGATTTCAGCAAACCATTCACATTAGTGACTGATGCCAGTCAGGAGGGTATCCATGCTAGGCTTATGCAAAGATTTGATGGGAGGTTCAATCCCTTAGCATTTTATAGTAGGAAATTTAGGACAAAGGGCAGCAATGAAAGATTAATGGCTACCGTATATAAAGAAGCCTTTGCAATGGTATCAAGTTTGGTTCATTTTAAAATGCTACTGATGGGGAATAAAGGAGAAGTCATTGCAGACCACAAGCCATTATTGGATCTTTTTAATAAACCCAATTTGTCACCTAAAAGAGCTCGATGTTTCTTAACTATCGGGGACTTTGATGCAAAGCTCAAATATATAGAAGGCAAATTAAATGTAGTCGCTGATGTCCTTAGTAGAAATTTTTTGTGATACGGAAGGATCTCAAGTTACACTAGTTACTAGTGATTCTATACAATGGGAAATGGCTCTCATAGAGGAAAGGCAGGATGAAGATTTAAATTTTTGCAGACGCAAAAGCGTTTCTTAGCGGGGAATCAGTCAGGAAAGGTTATAAGTTACCTTTTTCAGGTTTAGAATTAGAAGGTAATCTGTTGGTCAGGAAAATCAAATATAAATTAAGGACTAGTGAAAGTAAAGGGGACACGACACAGATCGTAATTCCGTAAGTCCTAATTCCAGTGGATTGGATATAATACATTGCAGGTTCGGTAGTCCACACTTGGGAATAGAAAAAACGTATAACGAGGTGCATGCTAAATATATTTGGAAAAATATGGGGAAAGATGTCAAAAATTTTGTGAAAAACTGTAAAGTATGCAATGCTTGCAAACCTGCAAGGATAACTTCCTGCAAATTAGGGTCATATTCGATACCAAGTAGACCTTTTCAGAGAATACATATGTTGTGCTATGCCTTGTATAACGAGGCACACTGTGAGGTTATTTAGACCTGCGATGTTATACGCAAGTATCGTGTGGTATACTTCCCATCCTCATCTGAGATTGCGACGATAATTTCTAAGTCAGTATCTACTTTGGGTATGAAGTATGAAGGCGAAGATGTTTCAAACTCATGATGACAACAGTAACAGTACATTTGCAAAACTACATCTCTTGAGTAAGGATCAAGAAGGTGGTTAGGAGAACCTGATTCTAGGAGGGGAAGTAGAATTCTAAGTTACAATGCATTTACAAATTATAGGAGAGCACAGCTTAGCTCAGCATACATAACATACAGACAGACGAACATGTGAGAGGAAGTCACATAGACGTCTGTGGGTTATAGGTCAATAGGTTCTCAGGCGAAAGCACTGTGACCTGTTTGACACAACAATGGATTTGATTATCACAGGCAAATGCAAACCAGGGCATCGCTGATTCAATAAGCCAAAACCTAGCTTGCATCCTGTTTATCAACCTTTATCATACTCCTTGCTATCTCAACAGTGACCCCATAGGTCATTAGCTTATTTATTTATGGAATATAAATCCCTTTAAATGTAACCCTTACATTAATTACTCGGTCGGCTACAAAACCAAACACTGAACATTAAAGTTGGACTTGCATATGACTCAAAGGAGTGTGATAGAGAAATTAATGTGAATATATAGTTAACCCATAGTTATCAGCAATTGGTTAAGGAATGATATGCAACTGGTTATATAAAAAAATCAGATATACAGAAATACTCATAAGTAATGAATAATACATGGAAGATACAGATCCACGTACAAGATAAATGCATATGATATCATACTAATATTAAAGATAAAATGTCATACATAATGATAGTTATATACTGTTAGTCATGAGAATATATATTCAACAGAAAGTACTACCATACGTCTGATGATTGCATGACACAAGAATTACATTCTAAAAATCATATATGGTTAATATGTAAATGGTACCAAAAATGTGATAAGATAAAAAGGTAACTGATTAAGTATAGTTGCTACCTGATTAGTATATATATGTGTATATAATGATTCAAATAGATTCAGATAAGAGTGCACATCATATAGATTCCTAGTGCGTACACACACAGACATATTGATTCATTGTAGGACTTCAATTGATTATGTTAGGTGCGCTACCAGATATATTGAATGATAAATGATAATTAAGCTTCTCGTACTTTACATATGGTTCCTGTTACACATTTAGCCAGCGTTTAAACCGCTTTTCACACAAAACACAATTCCAAACAACTTCCCCCCGAGTCAAATGAAATGACCAGTTTCAAGTGGCTCTAAAGTCAAATGCCTTAAGGGCTAATGGGTAAGTGTCAGGACAGGGTACAACGTTCTGTTGATGATCCATTCCTGTTTGCCTCAACCTATGCCAAGCAAATACTTTAGCGGTGACCAGAACCACCACCAACACGCATGTCACAGCCAGCAGTGTGTAGAACCGTAGATCCTCGTTGACAGGTGTTATGAACCGTCTTAATGGCTCATCAGGTTCTTTAAGTTTCAAGACATTCGGGACTGGAAAAACTGACAGAGATAGAGTCCAGCAACGGAGGGAGGAACTAAACAAGCAAAATAAAGTAACCTTAAACTAATTTATTACAATAACATATTTACACTTTTATACAAATGAGTCAGTAAGTCAGTCAAAAAAATTAACATTAACACAAAGTTAATTAACAGACCATTTGCATCATTATATGCAAAGTTATTAGAAAAAAATAATCAGGCACAAAATCAAAGACATTCAAAATGAACCAGCTGCATTACTCTAAATAATTAAAATTAACACTGAAGCGGCATAATGATAGTCAGAGCAAAACGGGAACACTTCTTTAAACGATGAGGACAACAGTCCAATGCCGGACGATCAAGACAGAGCCGATACGGCAACCACCTCGTCCTTGGAAACAATATGGACATCCTCTTCGACCACTGGACGAAAACACGTCACTGCTGCTGCCCAGTGAGGTCGCTCTCGACACGTCGTCCTCTCGACGACGAAAAAAACGCCATTGCTGCTGCCCAGTGAGGTCGCACTCGACAAGTCGTCCTTTCGACGACGAAAACACGCCAATGCTGGCCAAAGGCTGTCGACCTCCAACTCGAAGTCATACTCCATACGACGACTTAAACCAAATAACCAGGTATCCAGTACCTGACGCTGCCTCATGCTGGTCCACAGGTAATTATACCTGACTGCCTCTGACTGACTGACTGGTCGTTCTGCCCTCCAGAACCTGACTGGTTGTTCTGCCCTCCAGAACCTGACTGAAATCAGACATCTTCCGACACACGTCAACTCACTTGACCCTCCAAAAAAAAGAACAGGTTAATGGTTATCAGTTAAAACAAGCAATACTAAGAAACAAGCGGAATACGCTTGTTCCAACAAAGCCACTTAACCTGACAACAGGGTAAGCCCTTGAAGTGCAGTCCATGCCAGACAGTTTAGATAGTTGATGGGCCACTTTCGCATTGTACGGAAGGGGTAAAGCTGGTATGATGATAATCGACCAAGAAAAATTCACGAAGTAAGCTCGTTCCCTTATGATGATGCTTACTCCACGGTTGGGATATGTTTTGAACTTTTAGTCTGTTGGCTGTTAATATTTCTAAAATGCTAAACAGGCCTTCAAACTTAGGTGTTAGCTTGTAGTTCAAACCCTTGCGAACATATACTTGTATATATATTTGATCGCCTACTGTATATGATTTAGTTGGCTTAGCGATTTTATCATGATTTTTTTTCATTATGATTTGTGATTCTTCTAAATTCTTACACAGTATATTATATCGGCTAGCATTTGCTTCCATAACATCCCGTAGGAGATTTGATAAATGGGTTGTAGGTGCAAATACATGATATGAATGGTTAAGAGTAATTAGAACCGCTGGTATGGCAATATCCCAGTTGGGATCCATTCCCCCAGGTGTAACTCGTAGGACATTTAACACCTTCCTATTTACCCTCTCAACTAATCCATTAGACTCAGCGTGATAAATCATGGTATTGACTTTCTTAATGCAAAGGAATTCACACAATGAGTTAAGGAAATGATTATTGAATTTTCCACCCGAGTCAGAAGTTATCATGTGTGGAATTCCATGTTTACAAATGTAGCACTCATAAAATTTCCTAGCGCATTCAATTGCGGTTTTAGTTTTTAGTGCTATCAATTCTGTATATCGAGTCAAGGCATCTATTAACACTAAGAAATGCTTATTTCCTCGGTCAGACTCGTAAAACCTTGTTAATAAATCTAAGTGTACTCTTTCAAAGGGTTGGTTGGGCACGGGATAGGCCCCCAAGCTGACAGGTGTCATAGTGTGCCCTTTGTTTTCATGACAAATGTGACAATTAGCTATGTGTTTTTTTTATATCTGTAAGCATCGTAGGCCAATAAAATAGTGATTTGGCTTTCTGTGACATGATAGAGAACCCTGGATTACCATATAATGAATTGGGATGCAACCAGTTTAAGATGATTGGTATAAGCGAGATTGGAACCACTACCTGGTCATTAGTCACCTGCGGGGTGCTGCGGGTTTTCCTTGTCACGGACCTACACAGAATATTATCCCTAATTATACAATTCTGCTGCGTATAATTCACATATTCCTTTTCTTTAGGATTCCCGTTCAAAGTATCTATTATTTTCTTTAACTGCTGATCTTTTCTTTGTTCAGTCTGTACTAGTTCAGTGCTCTAACCCGGGTCTTCCTGTTCAGATACAGTTTTAACAATAGGCATGGATGTTCACTGGGAATCGATCAGGAATCGTTTCCTCATTTAGGCGACGGAAATCTAAGCAAATAAGCCCTTTTCGACCTTTTTTCGGTACGACGATTAAGGAGAAATTATAAGGGCTGTTCGATTTCCTAATGACTCCTTCTTCTAACATTTTACCTACTTCATCATTGATCTCATTCTGGAATTTCATAGGGAGTCGGTACGAAGGTACGTAAATGATTTTATGCTTGTCTTTTAGCCGTATTTGGCGTTCAATGACATCCGTTTTTCCCAAAGATCCCTCGGTAATGGAGAAAACATTATGAATCTCCTCTTCTTGAATGTCTTTATTGATTTTAATTTTGATAGATTGTAAGAGGGATTCATCCACAACTGATTGAGTGTGATTAATTTCAGCAACAGTAAGAATGCGATACTTATAAACTTCCACATCCACGATGTGTTGATTTTTGTGGATCACTAGATTGGTATTCAAATGGTTACAGACTTCAATGTTAACTTGTTGCTGTGAATCAACAGTGAATAGTGCTTGTGTTACGGACAGTCCATTAATTTTCAGAGTGTCAGAAAGGATTAACATTTCAGATCCTGGCAAAGTCTTCTTTACACGCACTAATATATTTGAAGGTACGTTCGGCTCGAGAGTTTGCATGCAATCTGCTGCTATTACGGGTGTGCGAGAATTCTGTTGGGTCGCTTGAACAATGTCATGATTCATGAGACAAGTGATTGGTTCCTCAATGTACGTTACTGTTCGATTGTTTGTCTCTTTTGTGTCCAAAACTGATTTTAAGGTGTTAGAAGATTTATAGAATTTTCCTTTGATATACACGCCGTGATTGGCAGGGGCTAAGGTAATGTTTTGAATGCCCATAGACAGGTATCCTATAATTACAGCTGGATACATATCAATGTTTTGTACAACTATAAAGGTATCGGTAAGCGTGCGCTTACCCATCTTGTACTGAATTTAAGTTATGCCTACTACACTTGATTCATTATTTCCAATACCCGAAAGTCGTACTCCGTACTTCTCAATAGGGAAGTTCAAAAACAACATGTGATGAGTCCGCAAATCCATGATATTACGTGGACTACTGGGATAAAAAAACAGTGTGAAGGGTCGGTGCTCTGAATTTACGGCATACAATGTAGGACGTAATTCATCTTTACTGATAATAGCATGTATACGGTGAAAGTCTACAGGAACCTGCACTGTTTTTTTGGATTCGGTCGTGTGGTTCATAGGAAAATTCTGGGTCTTGCATAGATCTTGTAGGTGATTAAATTTATTATCTGATTCAAAAGATGTTGATACGATTGACCCAACATCACTCTCTCCCCCGCTGGAGTTAATTACGTGGTATTTGGTTTGCTTTGCACACTCAAAAAATTCGACTGACTCTGTGAGTTTGGGTTCGATGGCCCAGGAACAGAATTTCCTGAAGCACGATTTGTTTGTTTCTGATTTTGAACAGCGTTACTGTTTACCTGTTTATTTTTATAGTATTGAGGATTCTTCTTATTATTATCATTGGCAACATTTTGTGTGGTTTTATCATTATGTTGCTGTTGGTTATGTGAGGACCAACGATTGTAAGAATGACTGGAGCTGTTATGAATTGAACAAGGTACCCCTGCTGCGTTATTATTGACTATATTTACTTGCTGTGGTTTACTTTCATTTTTTGCAAAAACTTGAGTAAGCAAGGGGTCCAGATCTGTGCACTTAGACATATGTTTCTTAATTTGTTTATATATGTCTAGCTCCGTACTGCCAGGCGATAACTTCTTGTCAAAACAGCGTACCAAGGCTTCTGCCAACATAACTGTCAAGCAGGTTAAATATGTGAGCCTGATAAAATCTGTTACAGCCATGTTCCTTCCCGTAACCCAAGTGGAAGTAAGCAAACTATCCTGATATTCATTCAGCCGGTCAGCAATTAGTGCCGCCCTCTCTACAACGTTAAGTTGAGTAATAGACGCCAGATTAAGGATGTTCCTCAAAGCTAAAACTACATTCAAGGCTTCTTCACCGCCATTATGGCCTGTAATCTAATTTTAAATTCATCCCATGTATCCGCCTCTTGGAAAGAGAATCCTCTTAGGTATGAACCTGCATCTCCTTTAGCAAAGTCAATGAAACTTTTAGCTTCCTGTAATTGTAAGGATGGGTCAGTGATGCATTTTGCTTTTAAATGAGCATCCACTGACGAGATCCAAGATTCGACGCTTTGAAGCAAGAACCCGTTGACCCGGCCTTGAAAGGGAGCAATTGCAGACCTTGCACTGACCAAGGTTACTACTGGGTTACTGAGTACAGAGTTGGCCATCGTGACTTTTGTTTTTTCTTATCACTATGATTCCTAGCGATCCTATCGAAATATCTATATGAATACACTCATCCACTGCATAAACGCATATGCAATATAAGATAAGAAAAAATGTGTTACAGATAATAACAGAGTCCCCAAAAATGATAAGATTAAAACAGATAATATGATAAGGATATTTCCGGAGAACTTCTGGAAAAAAAACTAGCATCAAAGATAAAAAGGCCTGCTGGGCGAGAATCCGAAGTTGAAGATAGATTCCTGCAAGAAAGGAAGATTAAGAATAACGTATAACTCACCCCCAGGAATAATGGATGATTGATCTTGTGTATGGAGAACACTCAAAGTCGCACACCAGAAAGAATAAAGAATTGTACTTAGCTTCTGTATATAAGAGGAAGATCTTGCTGTTTAGGTGACATCACGGCCTTGGCTGCGATGTCGCTGTTCCACAGTGACCCGAATTCTCAGTTCACGTTCTGCTCATGCGGTGTTTGTTTGTTGAATGATTCGTTTCCCATTGCTTTATTCATGGTGATCCAATGCTGCAGACGCTTAGTAAATGATGATACACCCTCTTGAATGATTATTAATGAGAGACATTTCTTGGGTTGCCATAAGAGATTCAAAGTTGCTTGAAGATTCTCTCGCCTTCGTTGACTTCTGATATGTTACCTTTTGTTAGTCTTCGGATGATGTGGAATAGTCCTAGTCCGGGCTGCCACCAATGTTGTGTTATGCCTTGCATAGCGAGGCACACTGTGAGGTTATATAGACCTGCGATGTTATACGCAAGCATCGTGTGGTATACTTCCTATCCTCGTCCGAGCTTGCGACGATAATTTCTAAGTCAATATCTTCTTTGGGTATGAAGGCTGAGATGTTTCAAACTCATGATGACAACAGTAACAGTATATTTGTGAAATTACATCTCTTGAGTAAGAAACAAGAAGGTGGTTAGGAGAACCTGATTCTAGGAGGGGAAGTAGAGTTCTGAGTTACAATGCATTTACAAATTATAGGAGAGCACAGCTTAGCTCAGCATACATAACATACAGACAGACGAACATGTGAGAGGAAGTCACGTAGACGTCTGTGGGTTATAGGTCAATAGGTTCTCAGGCGAAAGCACTGTGACCTGTTTGACATAACAATGGATTTGATTATCACAGGCAAATGCAAACCAGGGCATCACTGATTCAATAAGCCAAAACCTAGCTTGCATCCTGTTTATCAACCTTTATCACACTCCTTGCTATTTCAACAGTGACCCCTTAGGTCATTAGCTTATTTATATATATGGAATATAAATCCCTTTAAATGGAACCCTTACACTTATGGATATCCAGGAAATTTTTGTGAATCTAGATATGTGAATAAGTATTTGTTGGTAATAATAGATGAACTAACTAGGATAGTAGAAATTTTTCCACTTAAGCATAAAACAGCGTAAACTATAGCATTTTTCAATGGTATCATTTGCAGATTTGGCTCAACCAAGGTTTTGTTGACTGACAATGGCAGAGAATTCGTAGAAAAAAAAAATTAGAATGTTTGGCAGAAGTCATGGGGATACAGAAAGTTACAATTATTCCATACAAACCTAAAGCTAATGGGTTATGTGAACGAGCAAACAGGAAAGTGCTCGAAGCTCTCAGGAAGACTGTAGGAGGAAATGATAAAAACAGGGAGAGATATATAGATGTTGTTAGACATAACATCAACACTATGGTTAGTGATTCTCCATTTGAAGCATTGTTTGGCTGTCAAGCACGAGGCACATTTGATCTGTTAGCTATACCTCATCATGGAGAAGATATAATCGAAGCATTAATTTCCACAGCAAAGGAAGGACATGCTTGTCTCAGCCGTAATCTTGAGGCTACGACCCGAGAAATGGTGGAAAGTAGTAACTACTAATAACATCGCACAGTTGCATTGTTTTTCAGATTTTGCAAATTGATAACGAAATGTGAGTAATCAGTTTAATGTAACGTTTTTTTCCCTTTCATTTCTTCTACTATTTTTCTTATTATGCGCAAACTGTGGCGATTTGGCGTAAAAACCAGAAGTAATTATTTCATGATGAAAAACGGGATGAAAAATATGGGAAAGTACTGTTAAGCTGAGAAATATTATAAGAGGTCCATGGTGGTGATTCCTGGCGGTATTGGTTTATTTGGGCTGAGTTTTTGTGGCTATTTTGGTGGTGAATTTTTTTGTGGCTATAAGTTTTGGTGGTGATCTGTGGTTTCACGAGCCAAAGAGGTGGTGATTGTGTTTTTTCTTGGTGCTATGGCTCTTAGGGGTAGTACTAGTGCATTGTGGTTTTATGGGGCCCTATAAAGGTGGTGTGTTTTTTGAGGTTATATTCACCAGTGGTTATATTTGGCGGTATATAATTGTTGAATTGTGGTTTTCTGTGGTTTATATCCCGACTAGGTGATTATTGGGGTTTTATAGACATGTGGCAGTATCATGAATGAGTTACATTTTCGAGGACAATTTTTGGGTACCCTTGAGGGAACAACGAGGATTGTCCTGAGGATAATTTTTGAGGAATGTGGTTCTATAGTATCAGTAAAGATTTATTGAGGATTCCCATCGATAATTTAGTAAATGATTTTTTAGGCCATTTGAAGGAATGATGATTTCTGAGTTTACGAGTCTGACTAGACAAGTCCATAGTGCGATTTGAGGACATGTTGTATACACAGGTTGCTTGATGCTGACAATGCTGTGATGAGACTGATTGTCAATATTTTCTTTTGGAGTTGATTACTCAGGGGTTTGCACCGTTTTCAGAAATAAAAACTCGGAATTTGCGCAAGACATGCTAACACACATGCGCGGATTGTCTCGGGAATGCACTCACAACGTCTCAGTTCTAACTGACTGTTCCCAGCTCTCTCGAGTCTCGAGGCATCTCGCCCTGGGCAAAATGCTGAGTCCAGTTCAATTATCTTTGCTCCGCATTACAGTTAACTGACGGATATTTTTCATTATCTCTCACTTAGTAAATGAAATCTAACATTTGAACAACTTTCCACAATCCCACAAAAGGCTTTGTCATTCGAAAACCACCGCTAAACGTCAAGGCAAACTAGTTACACACAATCTCTCTCTCTCTCTCTAGGCGACCGCTGGCATAGCCTTCTCTCTCTCTCTCTCTCTCTCTCTCTCTCTCTCTTCTCTCTCTGGCTCTTCTCACATCTCTCGTCTCTCTCTCTCTCTCTGGCATAACCTCTCTCTCTCTCTCTCCATTCGAACAGGTCATCAAATGAGAGTCATGCATTACAAAAATAGACATTTATTGGAAGCAAAGCATTACTTGAATAACTCAGATTCTTACAGGATAATTAAATGGAATGATAACTCAAAGTTCAGATCACACAGATAATCCCCCCAGTATTTTCATAGTCTTAATAAGTGATTAGTCACACCAATTAGCTCTCCTCCATAGGGGACTCTCTGTCCCCCTCACTAGGACACTTGGTCCCCTCCACTAGAAACGCCTGTTACAAAGACACGAGAACATACTCGTAAGCACACACAATTGTAAAGACAAAGTCAAAGATTAAACATCTTTACCAGATATTAAACAAGCCATCCCTTTGGCTAAAGTAAGTCAATACTTACCCATTACAGCCTGGAGAACTACACACAAACAATTAAAAACTTTCGCAGAGCTATCCCAGCATTCTGCCTTTCTCCCACGGACCTCTCTGTAAGTCTCCCCATAGATTTGGCTAAGCCAAGTCATTATGAATAGACATAGTTCGTACATGTACATATGAACTCACACAGAACTGATCACAACCAGTTTCTAAAGGCACTTGAACAAGACCCCATGCTGACGAACATTGACCCGCTTAACTATGCATCTTCGTATCACTCCATCCCAGAAATGATTTATCAGCTTTCTCAGGTCAATGCTTCGGACTCTTTTCTCTATGTGCGCAATCCAAAAAAATATATATATAAATATATATATATAATATATATATATATATATATATATATATGATATATATATATATCATATATATATATATATATATATATATAATATATATATATATATATATATATATATATATATATATATATATATCTATATATATATATATATATATATATATATATATATATATATATATATATATATATATATATATATATGTGTGTGTGTGTGTGTGTGTGTGTGTGTGTGTGTGTAAATAAATTGTCCTGTTAGAACAGGATACGTCTCAAGTATAAAAGGCCCATTAAACACTCTGGTTTAGAGCTAAGGACTATATTTCGTCATAAAAGAAGTTACATTGGCAAAATATATAGTGGGACATGTGCCCTTAGTTGATACCGAGGCTCACTTAAGCATTGAATTTTGAAAGGAATTTGTTGAAATTGCCCCACCTATTATTAAAAAATGTTAGAATATCATCTACATATCTCATCCACAGCAGGTATTTTGGGTTTTATTGCATTTATTACTATAGTTTCAAAGTATTCCTTGTATAGATTGGCTGAAACAGGACTGAAGGGGCTAACAATGCTACACCCGAATTTTTGCTTATAGAATGATTCCCCCAATGTAAATACATTATTAGAATCACGTAATTCAACTAACTTTGTTATTTTCTCAAGGGCTAGTGGGAAATTATCTGGAGAGGGGGCTAAGTTAAATTAAAGGTATTAGTACCCAGCATCCAATTTAAAGTTGAATGAGAAACCTACAACAAAATCTATTTTCTTGATTCTTCAATAATTAGGGACAGGACAGAATACAGATTTACCATATACAGAAAACCAACATTCTCACTTTCATACATTCACTGCTTTAGTTATCATGACATTTTTATCAAGATAGGCGTAGCCAGCAACTTATTCTTTAGAGCCTTACGAATTTGTCCCCCAGATTTCCTGGAAAAGGAATTTGAACTAATTTGCAGGCAGATTTCCTCTTTAAGGTATCCTGACCATATAATTGAGAAAGCGATTCATAAAGCAAACATAATTTTCTACCG
>NC_087208.1:12825417-12832917 GCF_015104395.2 Macrobrachium nipponense | reverse complement strand
CGGCGTAACAGAGGTTGTTTACAGTTGTTTCATTGACGGTGCATCCGATTGGGAGTGAGTTCAGTTTGACATTCAAGTCATCTGTGTACGTATTAAACAGGCAAGGAGAGAGAATGCCCCCTTGCCGGAGCCCGTTTAGGGAGCCGAAGGTGTAAGATAACACTTTACCCTATTTGACACAGAATTGCTGTGTGGAGAACCAGCAATGTAAAATGCCAATTAGGTACAGGGGTGTGCCCCTTTTATGCAGCTTCAGGAAGAGCTTCAGGTAGTTTACTCTGTCAAATGCTTTTCTCACATCTACAAAACAAAGGAAAATAGGAGAGGCTGATGATAGGTAGTAATTAAGCAATTCTTTCAGTATGTAGATGCAGGTGTCGGTTGAGTGGTTTGCTTTAAACCCGAACTGGTTGTCAGTGGTGTGTAGAAAGGGGAGAAGTCTTACTAGAAGAACAGACTCAAGTATCTTCGATGCGATCGTTGTGATTGCAATCGGCCGGTAGTTGCCAGGGTCAGCTGCATCCTTTAGCTTGTTTTTGATTAATGGCATCAAGTGAACTAAGAGTAGGGAGTCTGGAAGAAACCGTGAATTATGCACGCATTGAATAGGGCAGCTAGCAAAATGTAAATTATCGGATGGCAGAGTTTGAAGGCCTCTGCAGGAAGACCATCACAGCCGGGCGATTTATTATTAGGTAGGCTGTTTATGGCATCGCTGATGTTACCTGGCGTAATACGGTCTGCAAAATGAAATTGAATGTTGTCAGTAAGGAGGTTATCTACATCCCTTCGGGAAACTTGATCATTTATGCAATTCAGGATATTATTGAAGTGATCACCCCACATACTTGCAATAGCTTCGTCTCCGACTGCTTCCCCTCCTCTCTGTGATAGCTTTTTAGTTTTGGGATTTAAAGACTGGATATCTTACCATAGATGAGGATAATCACCAGATTCTAAGTTTCTAGACATTGCATCGGCTCTTAGTTGGTTTTTCATTTAACCTTGCAGGTGCTTAAGAGCAAGTTTGAACTGCGCTCTCGCCTGTCTCATTAGCAATGCAGTGTGCCCTTCCCTGCGGCTACCATTTTGCCTCCACAGTAAAAACATTTCTCGTGAGTATGTATACAGATCTTTAACCAAGTCATTCCATCCAGGTATATTACGAGAATTACCTTGACGAAATCTGTAGGCAGTCCTGCCCGAAGCAAGCAAAGCGGAGATTATGTTCAAATAGAATTCATTCAGATCCCTCTTGTGGTGGTCATTTCTACAATTTGTGTTAGTACAAAGTAAGGCGTCTGCCGGTTGAACTATTGACCGCAACCTGGTTTCCGTGGTCGCCCTAAAGTCTCTGGTTTTCTGTTGGTTTTTAAAATCCCAGTTTACCGCTGGTGGTCGATCAGTTAGGGGGTTCACGGTAGGGAGGGTTGGGGTACTGAATGACACCTGTAATGGATGTGATCGTAGCCCGTTGCAAGATCATAGTGAATATTGCAGGTCATAATAGAATCATGAAGTTGTGGAGATGTGATGCAGTGGTCCAGCCAGGAAGTTGTAATAGCGTCCGCTCTATTATGTACATATGAATAAGAGGAGGGAGGGAGGAGCATTACATCACTAATTTGGAGAGCATGATTTTGACAGAAGCGAGTAAGTTCATTATAAAATTGTTTTGTGGGGTGAGAATTAAGGTCCCCGATTATACAAATATGATCAACAGGAGAATCATGAATAATACTGTGTAATTCCCCTAGGATCATGCAGTAATGATCAAAATTATTGTTATTTTCCCATGGCATATAAACATTAATAATTAGGATAATCGAGTTCCCTACTGTCACTTGAAGCCCCAGCAATCTGTCACTCCTGTAGGTCATCACCTTTATCGTATTGTCTAACGATTTGTGCCACAGGAAAGAAAGGCCTCCTTTCAGGCGACCGGCTAGGATTTGATCTGTAACTTGCATCGATGAAGTCGAGAAGGTTCTGTAGTCTTCATGAATTGAATCGCATATGGCAAGGTCATGTGGCCAGAGGAGCGTTTCTTGCAGTGCAATAATGCCTTTGAAGTTTTTGCAGAACATGTTTAGAAGAGGAATGTTCCGCTTGAGGCCAAAGATATTCCAAGAGATTATGTTTAATGTATCCATGGCTACTCACGAAGATGGGAGATGAATGCGCTGATCATTTGGGTGGATGGGGGGTTAGCCAGGGGGAGTGGGCAGTCAATTGCCGTGGGGGGTTGACTGGCACTTGCGGTGGAAATGACCCTGGTTGGAGTGTCAGTAAGTTCCCCTGGGGGTGGTTGATCCCGGATTAGTTTATATCTTGAAACTAATATATTAGGACCGAAATTCTCGCCTTTAAGAACGTCGAGGTGTTGAAATAGGTAGGTAATCCTGTAAGCCACTTTATGTTTAATCCTGCATGGGAGTTCGTGAGAGATGAGTGGGTCAGAGGGTTCAAGATGGTGTAGAACCTCCGTTTTTCATTTTAGATTCTGACTACAATCGATTGAATATCAAAGAAGTCATCCGCCGCTTAGGGCAACAAACAACAATGAATTTTTCGGGAAATGGGCGTAAGTGCATCTCTCCCTCTTTCTCTTGCTCGATATATATATATTTATATTTTCTTTCGTCTTTTCATTAATAATATTTGTTTGGAAAAATTTGTGTAAAATTCATGATATTAAATTGTATATGTTTCCGTGTTTTTTTTCAAAATGTACTGTTTCCTGGGAGAATAACTTGTATACTGCGTGTATCCTTCAAGGTGTGGCTACCCTCAGGTGGTTCCTCCTTTCTGTAGAGTGAAATCGCCCTTATTGCTAATCTTGTAGTGTCAGTTTGAATATTAAGCCTTCTTTTGACTATATTGTCCTCTGTAAAATCAGTTTGCCTTCAGTAAAGGGTCCGAACAGGATGAAAGTACTTGGCTATCTCGCTTTTTCATTTTTTCCTTCGTGGCAAAAAACCTTTATTTATACATAGCATCACGTTTTATATACTTCGTGATCAAGTTATCAATATATATAAATGAATCTATATATATATGTATATATATATATATATATATATTATATATATATATATATATATATATATATATATATATATATATATATACTATACATATATGTATGTATATATATATATATATATATATATATATATATATATATATTATATATATATATATATATCTAATAAAAGGAGCCCATAAAAACACCAAAATAATAGAGAAAAAGTACTATATTCAGAGACTGCTGTCTCCCTCTTCAGGTAGATGAATGGATTTCGGACACGATCGACAAACCTCTTCATTCAACCAACCCTTAAGAAGATTAAAGGAAGATTATCAAGCGGGGGTGACTTAAATTGGGCTTGTTTGTGGATGGACCTCTTGGTATAAATACCACCTTTTCTGTAAACTTTTCTCATTCATCTACCTGAAGAGGGAGACAGCAGTCTCTGAAATATAGTACTTTTTTCTCTATATTTTGGTGTTTTTTATGGGCTCCTTTTATTAGATGGCTTTCTGTTGTTACAGAACATTGTTACCAGTCATATATATATATATATACAGATATATATATAATATATATTATATATATAATATATATATATATATAGATATATTTATGTAGTATGTATGTATGGATATATATATATATATATATATATATATATATATATATACATATATATATATATATATCTATATATATGTATGTATGTATGTATGTATATATATATATATATATACTATACATATATGATATAATCTAATATATATATTATATATATAATATATATCTTTATGTATGTATGTAAATGTAAATGTATGTATTAGATATATTAGATTATATTCTATATGGATAGAATAGATATATATATAATATTTATATATATATATGTGAAAGGTATGTGATGTAGGTATAATAATATATAAATTTATTAGATAGAGTAATATATTTATATATATATATATAGCATAGATATATATATATAGATATATAGATGTAATTATATATTGATATCTATAATATATATTATATATAGATATTAGTATATATATATAGATATAGTATATCTATATATATATAGATATATTATTATATATATATAGATATATATAATATATCTTTAATATATATATATATATATATATATATAGAATATATATGATATACAGAGTATCTATCTATAGATAATATAGATAGATATATAGATATATAGATAGCTCTATATATATAGATATATATTAGATGATATATATAGATAAAGACTGTATATATATATATAGATATATATATATAGTATAGTTATATATATATATATATATATATATAATATATAAGATGTCAATATATGAGATAGAGTATATATATATATAATATATATAATATCTATATATATATATATCTATATATGTATATATATATATATATATATATATATATATATATATATATAGATATATATATATATATATATATATATATTATATATATATATATATATATTATATATATATATATATATTACACCTACATATCTACTTATTCCTTAAGTGTCAGCAGTATCATTACAACGCAATAATGTAAGAAATCGGCCATAAGTTAAGGATAAACTTTTACCTGAGACTTTATATTCTGTAGTACACAGGCGTGACAGTTCCCAGAGATGGTAACTTAATGGTCGTCTTGGAACACTGCTTTGTTTGTATACTGAAGACGAACAATATTTTAGCATATTTTTTTTGAGTTTATCATGCTTGGAGTTTACTTAGTGTTCGGCATCGATAGTTTTTTTTTTTTTTACTTTACGCAAGTGATGAAATTAATACGCGTTTTTTATAGCTTTTTCTTTTTTTTACATTTTTATGCGGCCATTTATTATAATGCAGATTCTCAGTGAATTACTTTTTGTCATCTAGGTCATTGAAGTTTTCTTCATTCGTGATTTTTCAGTAACAGTAATTAAAGATATTCAGAGTAATCCGTGTAATTTTTCTCTGTGATCATCTAGATTCCTTGGCGAAAAACGAGACGGATAAAGGGGCTCTTGAGAGAGTTCATGTTAAATAAATGAGAGAGAGAGAGAGAAGAGGAGATGAGGAGAGAGAGAGACGAGAGAGAGAGAGAGAGAGATAGGTGGGTTTGCGTAACGCGAGGTCAATAAGGAATTTATGAAAAATCTAACATTAACGGTAAAGACATCTTGCATATATGTGTATTCTATAACAAGGGGTATCACAAGCAGAAGATCTCGAACCCTGGGAGTTATTGAAGCTATCCAGATGGTCAGTAAACTCCTATGGGTAAAAACAGGGTCGATATGAACTTCTGGGTGTAATTGCTTATTTTCGTATTACGTATAAATCCATAGTACATAATGAAATAAATATAGGTTAGTATTGTTATATTTTACTAACTGCAATAATATTCACCCGTATGCTGCAAACTCTGCTATATTGTTTTTATGTTTTCGATGTTGTAATAGTTAATTATTTTTCTTATTATTACAATTATAATATTCGCATAAATGCGCCCAGTACCGGAGCAGAAACCGCAAATAAAGAAAGAATAACATAACGTAAAGGCGAAAATAATAAATCTTATAGAAAAACAGCCATGAAAGATATGGGCGAAAGAATTTATACCTTTAAATAAACAAATTTGCTGTTCACAAGATTTGATATATTATTTATTTGTTTTTTGGTATGTCTTGTGGTCGAGAAGCGATTCAAGATCCCATGAAATGGTTCGATGGTCTAAAACTATTGCTGGCACCTGTTCAATATATACCATTTTCATTCCTAGTCTTGTGTGCATTTAACATGGAAGTGACCAAACACAGATGGTCTTTTTATTATAACTGAAGTGCGTATTTTTTTTTCTTTTTTATTCTTTCTTGCGTTTGGTAAAGACCAAATCAATGCTGTCACATTAATTATGGAACAAAAACATGGCAAAGCAGAGATTCAGTTGTTTTCAAAACCTAAAATTAAGAGAGGCATTATTATTATTATTTTATTATTATTATTATTATTCTTATTATTATTCTTATTATTATTATTATTATTATTATTATTATTAATTTTATTATTATTATTATTATTATTATT
Source organism: Macrobrachium nipponense (assembly GCF_015104395.2). Classification (NCBI taxonomy): domain Eukaryota; kingdom Metazoa; phylum Arthropoda; class Malacostraca; order Decapoda; family Palaemonidae; genus Macrobrachium; species Macrobrachium nipponense. The sequence goes on along the minus strand of NC_087208.1, from coordinate 12,826,782 downwards.
CAGAAGACAAACGCTCCAAAGAATGTAGTGTGCATTCGCAAGAAGTAACAGAAGGTAAAGGGAAATAAAGGAAGAGATCAGCTATTAAAAACAGATATATTAACAAACTAATAAATATATAAATAAAAAGGTAAAAAAATTATTAAAATACAAGAAAAATTGTATTAGGGTAGCAATGCATTGTATCTTCGCTTGAACTCCTGAAGTTCCAATTGCACGATATCCTCAGGGAGGCTGTTCCACAGTCCAGCGATATGAGGAATAAAAGACCTCTGGAACTGCCACCCAGGCAGCTTCGATTATGGGTCAGAAGCCGTTGCAGAAGCTGGATCAATGGAATAAAACTTTCAAGCGAGGTCACTTTGATTTTAGTGCGCCAAGTACCCATGAAGGAAAGAAATTCTTCAAGAAAATATACTGAGTCCAGAAATTTTAGATGCCGAGCAAACTCATGCAACCATCAACCCCTTCTAAATAGGACATCCCCTATCAACCACCAACCATCCCTGAAGAGGATAATATATCCTCAGGTACTGTTTCCAGTGAGAAAACTCCCATCAAGACATGTCCGATGAAGAAAAAACATCAATTGAAACCCGTTCAAACGATGGAAACATTGAAATGACAAGCCCTATTCCTTCTGTGTTCAATACTGAAGGTTGGACCACTGTTCGCAAGAAGTAGAAAGTCTTCAGAAAAACAATTCAAGAAGAAACAACCCCTCTCACCACCAAGTTTGTCACAACAAATACCGTCTCACCTCTTCCAAAATACAAAGCCTCCTCTGCAGAAGTAGCAAGATTGGAGAAAGAAAATCGAACTCAAAAAATGTCTGTTAGACCAAATTATTTTGGGTGATATGATTATCACCCCAAAAAGCAGAGACACAGACGAGATTCTTCGTGGGAATGCATGCTGTTCATACACTGCTTGACCCCTCAGAGAAAATCAAGAAAGCAGTCATTTACAGATATCCAACTATTCTGCCTCTTGACCCCATTCTACGACTAGAAAATATAATAGATGCAAAAAGATGTACTATTAAATCTGGAGAAACCACGATTCCTACAAGGAAAGTCATTGCCACCTCCCAAGGAGCAATCCCCAAACAAGTTTCCCTCAGTATATGGGAATCATTCCCCATTGAAGCCTTCATTCCAGAGCCACTCTGATACTTCAAGTGCCACAAATTTGGAAACCATAGCAGCCGCTGCACAGACACAGAAAGGTGTGGCATATGCAGCAAAACTCACCCAACCAAGCAATGCCTAGATGCCTTCAAAAGAGGAGAACAAGTTGAAAGCAAATGCCCCAACTGTTCTCTACAACAGCATGCATGGAACAAAAAAAATGCAAGTTTTGACT